>NC_057812.1:47479419-47561738 GCF_018294505.1 Triticum aestivum | reverse complement strand
CCCCGACGCCGCTGCCCCGCCACCTCGACGCTGCCCCGCCGCCTCGACGCGACCCCGCCGCCCGGACGCCGCCCCGTCCACACCACCGTCCCGCCGCCCGGACGCCGCCCCGTCCACACCACCGGACGCCGCCTCCTCCACCCCGGCCCGCTCCTCCAAGGTAAGCTACCGCCCCAACCCCTATCCCCTTCCCTCCTCCCATCCCATCTCCATATGAGCATGATAATTTGCACTCAGCTTCCGCCAGGACCAGTTTGATGCACATTTCATTCATTGCCTCGAGTAAAATTATTTATTAATGCAAAATGATTATGATCCATGCATTTGAATTCCTATTCGCTGATGACCTTCTGAATTGCAGGCAAAGAGAACTCGTGAGAGGACCCCTACCCCTGGAGAATACTGTGGTCCGAGAGGTATGCATGGAGACGAGTTTTGCTTCCCGCAGTTGCATGTTCATCTGGATGCTTTGCTTCCTGTTGTTGATATTGTTTCAGTAGGTTGTCTGATCTGTCTTGTAGCATGAATTTTAGCACAGCTTATTATCCTACGGTTGACTTTAGCCGACACGATGGGCTATGTATTTTTAGTTCTCCAGTGGTGTCATCCTAGATTAATTCACTCACATCATAGTTGTTCCTCTTGGTTCACTGGAACACTTTTTCATGTAACCAGAGGTTTTAGTATGAACATTGTATGGCTGTCTTGTTTTACACTGGAGATTAGTTAGTCTCCTGGAAGGATGGGGATATCAGGGTGTAGATGATTTGTACTGCGGTTGTCTGATCTGTCTTGTAGCATGATTTTTTTTTACTTGCCGTGGCTTTGCTCAGATTCCTATAATTTAGAGAAGCATATTGTTATATGATTAACTCTGGCCAACATGATGGGCTGTGCATTTTTAATTTTCCAGCGGGTGTGATGTTAGCTTAGTTTACTGTATCGTTGCTCTTGGTTCACAGGTTTTTAGTATGAAGAATGTGTTATTATTTGTGTCTGCCTTTGATTGTTTTTCACTGGAGAATTAGTTGTGTCTCTCCTGGAAAGGGTGAGGGGATACAAAAGACTGGAAGGTAGATTGCAATCAGATGAGATGATATGTGGTCTGATAAGACGCTTTCCGTCCTGTTGGTGATATATGTTTTGTGTAGGTTGCTTCCACCAGTGATGCATACATGCACAATGAACCAGTGATGCCTTGCTTCCACCAGAAGGAAAGTGAAGGAGAAAAATGAACACGATGATCATCAAGTCAACTGGTTATTGGTCGACAGTATAGACAACTAGCTACACTGAGTGACGAAACTAAACAAGCCTGCCTGGCCACCCGTCCATCCTACATGAGGGCAATTATGCCTGAACCACGGAACTATTTAATTTTTTATATAACTCATAAAACAAAAAAAATGGCTCCATTGGGTTTTGGTGCTTCCCCATGGCCAGGACAAGATAACTTTATCATTGTGCTATGAGATTAAACAGGGAGAGGGATGCTAACGCTCCTTTTGCTTGGCAGTATAAAGTACTAGTAAGTATAGATAAGAGGTTGGTTTTTTGAGGAATCAATAGTTAACGGGTGAGGCTCAAGCTGCAGTGATGGCTGCAGTATAAAGTAATATTCTTGTTTCGGTGTACATATGTAGGACACAAACAATTAAGGTGTCTATTTTGATTTAGTGCCTTTGCCTCCACTGCCTTTATCTGGATTGAAGCTTGCTTGTGTTTACTTCTGATTACAAGATCTCCATACTCGGAGATTTCTTTATATATGTTGTAGTATAAATATATTGTTTTGTCATTCTGTAATTGTTAGTGGAATTTACACTTTAATGTTAGTGGGTTTACAGTGTACTTCTAGTGGATTTTTGCTCTGTATTTGCTAGTGGCATTTTTACTGAAACTAAATTGAAAATGGGACTCTGTGCACCAAGTGCATGCATGCTGCTGTTGCTGCTGCTGTACTACTTGTCAAGTGATGGTGCTGCTGCTATCTGCGAGTTGCTGCTGCTAGTTGTGATTTTGTCAAGTGATGCTGCTGCTACTTGTGATCTTCTAAAATGACCCCTTTCTCCTGAAACGTTGATTAATTTCCGTTTCGGTTGAGAAATGGGGCACTCCAAGGTCAAGAAAATTAGCAAAGGTCATGCCCAATTTTCTTGACCTAGAAGGTGCCCGATTCTCAACCGAAATAAAAATTAATTTGCTTTAGTGGTTGGATTAGTTTAGTATTTTTTTCACACACTCAGACACCCTTGCTTGCCATGTGTGTGAGAGAGATAGTGAGAGGAGACAAGAAGAAGGGGGTTAGGAAGATGTTACCTGCTCATCAAAGCTAACCATCTCCCCCTTTTCACCCCTTTTCCTTTGTCTTTTGTGGGTTGCAAGGAAGCTACTGTCTTAGCTAGCTTAGCTTGTGCACAAATCCCAGTGTTACAATCTAGAAAATTAGCCTGCAAAGATGAGGTCCCATGCTGGCTGTACCACTGCATCATGCAACAGTGCCTTCAAGATCCAAGGCAATATCACAAACATCATAGGCAATTTGACCAAACTCATAACGTTGTATCTTTGCAGCAACCAACTTTCTAGACACACCCCTCAAGAACTAGGTTACCCTGAGAATTAGGTTATTTGGTCAACTTAGAGATCTTGTTCCTTGCCAATAACCAACTTTTTGACCAAACTTTGTTTCTATTTAGAGAGAAACATGGCCCACAATGATGAGGCCGGAGGTTCGGGCGGCAAGGCATTCTGGGAGCTGTCCCAGGAGCTGGAGGAACAACCTCACTTGTATGAGGCCGCCGCCTTCCCCACCGATCCTGAGACCACAGATGGTGCCACCGAGGATGACCACACTGATGCCACCACTGATGGTGCCGCCGAGGATGCCACCACTGATGATGGCGGCGCACGCACTGATGGCAGCCAACCGAAGAGGCAACGGAAGGACCGGCGCCCGATCGTGCTCCGCACCCTCAAGGAGGAAGTTACTGAAGTGGACTCCAACGGGAATCCAACGGCGCCCGAACGAATAGTCAAGGGGTACTCGCTTCAGCTCAGGTGCATTGTCCGGAGCACCGTCTCGATCAACACCGAGAACCTGAGGCATCCTGACCGAGGGAATTTGCGCAACCTCCTCTTCACGAAGTTGCACGAACGATACAAGTTCCCCGCTGAATTTGAAAACACAAGCCTCAAAGGGAATAAAGTGAACAATGCTGCCCTCACGAAGATGAGCAAGGCCCTGTCTACTTGGAAAAGCAATATGAAGAGAATGATCAAGAAAGGTGAGAGTTATCAGAAGATCAAGGAGAAAAATCCTTCGATCACCGAAGATGACTACAACGACTTCAAGATCAATTGCTCGAGCACCGCAAGCTCCCAATCAAGTGAGTGGGGGAAACAAATGTGGGAGCTGAACATAGGGGAACACACACTCGGTCCCGGCGGTTACAGAGTGGCGGAGCCTATATGGGACAAGGAGGAGGCGGACCGTGCCGAGCAAGGCCTACCGCCCCTCTTCGATAAATACGGTGACAAGCAGACCAGGAACTTTGTCAGGGCCCGGTACAAGAAGGACCCAAAAACAAAGGAGCTTACCACGGATCCGAAGACCAGGTAGCTTGAGCTTGTTCTGGTAAGGAATTGTCACATCCCTAGGTTCTGGTGTGTGCATCATGTTTAAATTCTGAAATTTGAACTGAGGGCAATTGGAAGCCTCAAAACCCTAAATAAAGAGGGGCAAGAAACCCTAAAATTGCAATTAGTAAATCCAAAATGCCCTAGAAATAGCTCTGACAATTTTGGCAAGAGTTATAAATCAAACCAAAATTTTGGGACATTTCTAAGGAATTATTGGGCTCTGATTTTAAATCAATATTTTATTTGAATTTGGAGTTATATTCATAATATATAATGAATATATTTTCAAATAACCTGAGATATTTTTGTTATGTGTGGAGAAGTCCATTAAGTGACTTAAAAATATCCAGGGGAGTTTTGGCACCGTTTTCAAATTCTGTTTGAATTAAAATTCAGTGCCAATTAAATAAAACAGGACAAAAATAGAAAACAGTAAATAAAAGCAGAGAGAGAGACTTACCTCAGCTTACCTGTCAGCCCACCCGGCCCAAACCTACCTGGTGGCCCAGCAGAAGCCGGCCCAGCCCACCACTGCAGCCCTCCGTCGTCTTCCTCCCCTCGCCCCGAAGCAGCTGCGTGCTCGCACGCGCACGGCCGCGCGGCCACCTCCTGCTTGCCGACGAGCCCCTGGCCGCGTGGACGCCTCCCGCAGGCCGTCCCGATCCCGCTGACCGTTTCGCTCACTCTCCCCCCTCGACCCTCCCTTCTCTGCTCCCTCTCTCCCGCCTGGACCGAACGAGCTCCCTCGCGGCCACAGCCACCCCCTCGCTCCCTCTCCACACTCCTGAGCTCCGCAGTGCCTCCCTCGACCTCCGCGTCGGCTCACGCGACCGGAGAAGCCCCGAAGCGCCGTCCCGACGTTTTCCCCCTCCTCGGCCACCGAGGACCGCCGCTGCCGATTCGCCGCCTCCGACGCCTCCCCGAGCTCCCCGAGGCCACCGTCGCAACCCCTGTGAGCTCCTCTATGTTTCCCCTCTGACCCCCTGCTCGTTCTCGTGCCGTAGCTGTCGTCCCCGCAAGCACCGAGCTCCGGCCATCGCCATGGCCGGCGAACCTCGCGCCCCGGAGCTCTTCCGCTCGCTCTAGTAGCTCCCGCGTGCTCTCCAGGTTCCCAGGGTCCCGACGCGCTCCTCTGCTCTCCGGCTAACGCGCTGCAGCCACCGCGTCGTGCTGGCCCGAGCTCCGGCCGCCGCCTCGCTCGCCGTAGTTGCTGCTACCGGCCACCCCAGCCGCGGCCACAGCCACCGCTGGATGCGCCGCGTCGCGGACGTTCCAATGAGCCAAACCGCGCGCCAAACCATCGCCCCTAGCTCGAATCCGAGCCGCGCCGCCGTGCGGAATGGTCGCCGCCGGCGATACTCCAGCGACTGCCGACGTGGCACGCTGAATTAGCGCTAATGACGCCCTAACCAACCCCCTAGGCCACTGACTGTGGGCCCCACCCCTGGTCAAACCTCAGTTAGCGCTGGGTTTGACCGGAATTAGCTCATGTGTCACTGACGTGTGGGCCCCACATGTCAGGTTTGACCCGAGCCAGCCCAGTTGACCCTGCTGACGTCACTGTGACGTGGTGCTGACGCCATAATCATTTCTGGATTTAATATTAATTCTGAAATTCCAGAAAATGCCTAAAACTTCTAAAAATCATAGAAATTCAACCGTAACTCCAAATTAAATAATTTATATATGAAAAATTATCAGAAAAATTCAAGGAATCCATATGTACCATTTTCATGCATGTTAGAACAACTTATAGCTGCTGTTTAGCACAAATCAATTAAATGGCATTTGAATAATCACATATGGAGTTTGAATTTGAATCTTGTATTCAAACCAACTTCATTTAATCTGTTGCTAGTTGCATTAGCCCAAAGCACATTCATTTTGCCATGTCATGATCATGCATCATATTGTGCATTGCATTGATTGTGTTCCCTTCTGTGTTGCCGGTATTTGTCCCCTCTCGATAGACGTGATACCGATGGTGTGATCGTTGACACTGATGAAGACTCAATGTTATCTTCAGAAGTGCCAGGCAAGCAAAACCCCCTTGTTCATTCCGATAAAATCCCACTCTCTCGCTCCTGCTCTCTTTTACTGCATTAGGACAACACCGATTCATTTGTTACTTGCTGCGGTAGCTGAACCCCTTTATCCTTTGCATGACCTGTCATTCCACAGTAAAAAGATGAAACCCACTAGCATGAGTAGGAGTTGTTTGAGCCCTGTTGTGCCTACTCATTCATGTTTGTTGTCATGCCTGCTATTGCTTAGAGTTGAGTCAGGTCTGATTCATCGGGGATGAATCAGAGGCGTGTGAACATGTCCTACTGTGTGTGAGCTAATGTGTGAACACGATTTGGTAAAGGTAGCGGTGAGAGGCCATGTAGGAGTACATGGTGGGTTGTCTCATTGCAGCCGTCCTCAGGAACTGAGTTCTGTGTTTGTGATCCATGATCAGTTACTACCACACATTGGGCTCCAGGCGCTCCAAGCGCTCTCGACTTATTAATCAACATGATCTCTGTCCAGGAGTTGCAACTAGTTTCTGGTGTTTGTAGGTAGTGTTAGTAGTCTACCAAGTGGCACCCGGTACAGGTGGGCTTGGGACAGACTAGGCACAGTGGCCCGGTGTACCAAGTGGCACCTGGTTGGTGGGCTTGGGAACCCTGCACACATCGTTTGGGGCCGTAAGCGACACCCCGGCCGGATCTCCTTGCGGATGGAACCCGAATAGGCGATAAACCTGGACTAGAGACTTGTTCGGTTAGTCAGGTCGTGGCCGACTCCCTCGCCCGGCTTCCGCTTGAAGGTTGCCGAGGTACATGACGTGTACAGGGCGGTAAGTGGCGAGAGCGTGTGTGAAGAAGTACACCCCTGCAGGGTTATCAATATCTATTCGAATAGCCGGATTCCTCGGATATGGAAACTTGGACCCCTTGCATAGTTCATAGACAAATGAAAGTGGATACTCTAAAATACGCAAGATAAGCGTGAGTGCTATGGATGGCGTTCTCGTAGGGAGACGGGAGCGGATCCATAGTGGCGTATTGGTTGGTGAATATGTGGACTCTTGTGCGCCACCTCAAAAGAGTTACTTGTAGTCGTAGTCCAGGATAGCCACCGAGTCAAAGCTGGCTTGCTGCAGTTAAACTCCACCACCCCCTTGTTGATAATGATGCATATGTAGATAGATCTGATGTAAGTCTTGCTGGGTACATTTGTACTCACGTTTGCCTATTTTATGTTTTTGCAGAGAGACTTCAGTCTCACTAGTAGTTCCACGTGGACTTCGACGTTTAGCTTGTTACCTCAGCTACGATCTTGTGCCCTCGGCAGGATCTGGTAGATAGTCAGGCTTCTCAGCCTTTTTCATTTATAGATGTCTGTACTCAGACATGTTAAGCTTCCGTTTGTGTTCTGACTTGTATGCTCTGAGTGTTGGGTCATGAGACCCATGTTTGTAATATCTCGCTCCTCGGAGCCTATTGAATAATTACTTGAGTTGTAGAGTCATGTTGTGGTGCCATGTTGTATCTGCACATATCGAGCATATTGTGTGTATGTTGTTGAAATGCTTGGTATGTGTGGGATCTGACTATCTAGTTGTTTATCCTTAGTAGCCTCTCTTACCGGGAAATGTCTCCTAGTGTTTCCACTGAGCCATGGTAGCTTGCTACTGCTCCGGAACACTTAGGCTGGCCGGCATGTGTCCTTCTTCGTTCCTGTGTCTGTCCCTTCGGGGAAATGTCACGCGATGAATACCGGAGTCCTGTTAGCCCGCTACAGCCCGGTTCACCGGAGTCCTGCTAGCCCAGTGCTATAGCCTGGATTCACTCGCTGATGACCGACACGTTCGATGTTGGGTCATGGATGCCTGTCCCTGTAAGTCTGTGCCACTTTGGGTTTACGACTAGCCATGTCAGCCCGGGCTCCTTATCATATGGATGCTAGCGACACTGTCATATACGTGTGCCAAAAGGCGCAAACGGTCCCGGGCTAAGGTAAGGCGACACCCGTGGGAATACCGTGCGTGAGGCCGCAAAGTGATATGAGGTGTTACATGCTAGATCGATGTGGCATTGAGTCGGGGTCCTGACAGCGTTGGTATCAGAGCCTGACTGCCTGTAGGTTTACCAAGCCAAACTGGTCGAAGTTGAGTCTAGGAACTCTTTAGTTATATAAGGGAATTGATTGTGGGATGGAACGTAAGGCTCTTTTCACTCCTTATACCTTATGCCCTTCTGATCCGAGTCATCTTATCTTTCCTACGGGGATTAAGAACTAGGCTATCTCTTCTTTCTATCAGGATCACGTGTTACTAATCCGTAGACTTATAAGATTGTTGATTCAAGCCTCAGTTCAGTTCCTACTATCTTCTGTATGTTAACTGTTGATCTCGAAACCTTGATATTGTGCTTCTGGGTGGTTATGCCACCATTGTTGTGAATGTCTCAAATCCTTTCTGAGCATTTACAGCCGTTATGCTGTCCGAGTCATCCCAGGTTTCTAAATAATCTGATGCATTTGCAAAATCCCTCCCTCTGGTTTCGATGTTTCTTTATGCCAGCTCAATCACACTAATTGTTGAGTTGAGGTACTCTGTTGCCTTGACATATATGTTGGAGATATTATTATGACCCTAGGTGTCTTAGGGGATCATCTAGTGGTCTATCCATGATCTGTGTTTCCAGTATGATGCTTCTGGCCATCATTCTCGAAAGCATCCCGTGATGCTACTTAGTAGTAGGTATTCTATTCCTGGGTTTTGAACCCGAGATTCACCCTACTTACTTCATGTTGATAGTATTTGCTAGTGCCTTTAGGATATTAGTAACCTTTGCGATAGTCCTTGAAGTCCGTGGTATCTTCTTCTTCCAAATACCATGAACTACTTATGGCAGAAGTTCCTCGTTGAACTGAAATATCACAACAGGATTATTTTTGATGAGTTCTCCATTATATATTGTGGCTCTGCCAGTTCTACCTTTCCGCATGGATTGCCCGGAAGAAATATGTTGAATTCGTTCGACATGCCAAACCATACATCCACAACTCAGAAAATCGTATGTTCCTTTGAGTTGTTCTCTTTAGTTGCATTCTGACCCTCGTCTATCAATTGATAGTCAAGGGTATGCGTGCGTTCGTTTATCGATGTCTATTACTCTTGTGGTCCGTCAAGCCATTCTATCGCAGAATGACTAGGAGAAACAAACTCCAGTACCTCATCCATATCTAGGATTGGGTCAAAGTAGTTGTATTCCGCAGATCAAATGCCAATCCAGCTTTTGGTTTTGTTCTACCTTGGAGTATTACCCCCTTTATGTCAGAATTGTCATGAGAACTGCACCAACTCTCATGAATTTTGACGTAGTGATACTTCTCACCATCATTAGTCATTCCTCGGCCCTCGTGTTGATGCAACCGGAATACCGACAGATGAATTGTGATGTGTGAACTCAATACTCCTAGCAACCCCATTGCTTGGTAGTTAATGGACAATAATCTTATTCTCAGTATGTTGGTTATTGAATCACCATTCTAAGATTGATCGTGCTACCTAGTCCTTATTTTGGTGCACCCTTCGATTGATGAGTTAGGATCTTGTCAAGTCCTCACCCATTTGATCATATCGTCTTGCCCTGAAAAGCAAGATTGTTCTCGAGCTTAGTAACATATCGGTGGTTCATGATTTCCGAAGAACTTCTCGGAAGTATTACCAGGTTGTCACCTGACGGCTATGTTGAGCTCGTGATCAAGTTGGTTTCTTGTGAACCACCTTCTCTCCAAGAATCGGTGTTAGATATCCCTGAGCTAGTTGGTTAAGCTAAACGACAACTTGGAGGGTTGGAAGATAAAAGCTTGCCTGACTTAGTTTGTTCCAAAGGGATATTCTTGTGTAGTGTGTGTTGAAGAAGGATGATATCTTCATCGATTGGTCCCTGTGATCAGTTGCTGGACCTATTGTCTTATCAATCCTTTGATTTGAGTGTGGGCTATCGTCCAATCAAGTCAGAACCAACGATGTTCGTAATGTTGTCTTACTCGTGGTTGATCCCTCGAGCATACACCATTATATCTTTTGGGTCCGACCAATGCTATCACCGTGTTCACATGATGGTGGAAGTCCAGTGATATGGAAATTCCGATTAGTTGTTGTTGAGCCCATTGACAACATTCTTATCTCCTCCATGATGTTGTTGAACATTAAGCTAGTGTTGGAAACTTTTGAAAGCATTTTCTTCATGCTAGCTCAGGAAGTACTTGTTTGATGAAAGGAGTGACTTCCTCTTATACATGTGCATTTGGTGAAAGTTGCCGCCGTGAATTTGAGAAAGTTTGTTTTGTTTCCTTTGGAATCGTCCCAAATCAGTCATGCACACGTGCGAAGTATTCTGTAGTCTGGAGGCTTGCAACCTTCATTCTATATGTGTCCCTAGCACACTAAGCCACTGATTGACTTGTTCAAGGAAAAGAAGTCTATGCTTGGGATCTAATCCATGGACTTGCGTAAAGACTTCGATATCCTCGATTATGGTTCCCTACCTGAACTCGGTAGTGTTTGATTATAAGACTACTACGTGGCCATGCCTGTCTGGGACAACGTGTTCACATGTTTGCAGCAGAACCAGCTCATGTTTTGGAGCTTGCTATCGTAGTTCATTTCCTGAGAATCTCGCAACGTCATCTCGTCGATTCGTGTTGCAAACTTTCATTTTTCTTCCTAGACTCGATGAGTCTAGAATATCCTGACACCAACCAGATCTGAGTCTCAGGCAGATATGATGGTTGGAATATTTCCCAAGAACTATAATATTGGTCCCTTGATAACCGGTAAAGTGGATGTCGTGGCCAACACACCCAGCCGGAAGACCTATTATTGTAGTATCTTGTTTGAGGAAGTTGGCCACCTCCCCATAAGGATTTCGTAGGATTTACCTCCGTAACTGTTCCTTATGGATTCTATTGCTCCCGAAGTCTGACCTTTTACTTGATGTTCTAGTTATCAAACCATGTCTATGAATGGGATACGCTAGCACATCAAGGAGAACATTAGAAGCGGAGTGCTAAATGTCTCTCAGTCGATCACCCAGATTTCATTCCCTTGGCCTCGCTAAGGTGAAATCTGAGAAAGTGTTATCTTCCTATGCATTTGCATCGTCCATCGTTGTTCATCATGGTGGTATGTTGTGTTGCCAGGATCCTTGACACGGATGTTGGTAAAACCTTGATGAATATGGAATTGCTCAAGTTCTTGAGAGCACGCACAAGCGCTAGGTGTTATCATCGGCACTAACTGGGATTCCTCCCAGTTTCCTCGGCAATGCTATGACCTACTCAAACAGTGAATTCACTCTCTATTGTTGGGTTCTTCCCCAGTTACCAGAATCATTCCCAACATTTGCATTTTGTTCCCAGCTTGCACCGTCAATGTGCCATTCTACCATGGGTCTCTTCCATTTCCGGTGGTAAGCAAGTTCATCCATTACGTTGTCTTCAACAAGGTAATCCACATCATCCAAGTCCGAGTATGCCATTCTACCGACCCCCTTCAAACGATCGCTCGAGAATTGCCTTAGGCTGGTTCTAAGAGTTACAATGATCCCTGAATCAAAGGTAATTCTTTTTGCCACTTAAGGGGATATATCTACGAGTCACCTTCCCTAAGGTGCATCGTTGTGGTATCATGGCAACTCAACTCCTCGCTACGTTGACAACCGATCACCACATTCTTAAGTCTGGAATTGTTGTCTACTTAGCGAGCCCTCGTCATCTGTCTCACTCCATTTCTCTAGAGGTATGCTTCGTCTCTCAGCTCGAGAGATGTTGCTATGTCACATTCCGGGAGTTAATCCTGAGTTGTTCGACCTTCGAGAAGACCGATCCTTCCAGAGTTTTCCTTTCCTCTTCTTGTCATGATTAGCTGGAGTTCTCAGAACAAGACGACAAGACAAAGATGGTGTCCAAATCAACGTTCATTTGAAGTGCAACTGGATCGTGAAGATTGTACTAGTTTGTGTTTCCCCTTCATGCTACCCTACGCTTGAATCTCGAGACGAGATTCTTGTTTACTGGGGGTGAGTTGTCACATCCCTAGCTTCTGGTGTGTGCATCATGTTTAAATTCTGAAATTTGAACTGAGGGAAATTGGAAGCCTCAAAACCCTAAATAAAGAGGGGCAAGAAACCCTAAAATTGCAATCAGTAAATCCAAAATGCCCTAGAAATAGCTCTGACAATTTTGGCAAGAGTTATAAATCAAACCAAAATTTTGGGACATTTCTAAGGAATTATTGGGCTCTGATTTTAAATCAATATTTTATTTGAATTTGGAGTTATATTCATAATATATAATGAATATATTTTCAAATAACCTGAGATATTTTTGTTATGTGTGGAGAAGTCCATTAAGTGACTTAAAAATATCCAAGGGAGTTTTGGCACCGTTTTCAAATTCTGTTTGAATTAAAATTCAGTGCCAATTAAATAAAACAGGACAAAAATAGAAAACAGTAAATAAAAGCAGAGAGAGAGACTTACCTCAGCTTACCTGTCAGCCCACCCGGCCCAAACCTACCTGGTGGCCCAGCAGAAGCCGGCCCAGCCCACCACTGCAGCCCTCCGTCGTCTTCCTCCCCTCGCCCCGAAGCAGCTGCGTGCTCGCACGCGCACGGCCGCGCGGCCACCTCCTGCTTGCCGACGAGCCCCTGGCCGCGTGGACGCCTCCCGCAGGCCGTCCCAATCCCGCTGACCGTTTCGCTCACTCTCCCCCCTCGACCCTCCCTTCTCTGCTCCCTCTCTCCCGCCTGGACCGAACGGAGCCGCCGTCACCGACGAGCTCCCTCGCGGCCACAGCCACCCCCTCGCTCCCTCTCCACACTCCTGAGCTCCGCAGTGCCTCCCTCGACCTCCCCGTCGGCTCACGCGACCGGAGAAGCCCCGAAGCACCGTCCCGACGTTTTCCCCCTCCTGGGCCACCGAGGACCGCCGCTGCCGATTCGCCGCCTCCGACGCCTCCCCGAGCTCCCCGAGGCCACCGTCGCAACCCCTGTGAGCTCCTCTATGTTTCCCCTCTGACCCCCTGCTCGTTCTCGTGCCGTAGCTGCCGTCCCTGCAAGCACCGAGCTCCGGCCATCGCCATGGCCGGCGAACCTCGCGCCCCGGAGCTCTTCCGCTCGCTCCAGTAGCTCCCGCGTGCTCTCCAGGTTCCCAGGGTCCCGACGCGCTCCTCTGCTCTCCGTCTAACGCGCTGCAGCCACCGCGTCGTGCTGGCCCGAGCTCCGGCCGCCGCCTCGCTCGCCGTAGTTGCTGCTACCGGCCACCCCAGCCGCGGCCACAGCCACCGCTGGATGCGCCGCGTCGCGGACGTTCCAATGAGCCAAACCGCTCGCCAAACCATCGCCCCTAGCTCGAATCTGAGCCGCGCCGCCGTGCGGAATGGTCGCCGCCGGCGATACTCCGGCGACTGCCGACGTGGCACGCTTAATTAGCGCTAATGACGCCCTAACCAACCCCCTAGGCCACTGACTGTGGGCCCCACCCCTGGTCAAACCTCAGTTAGCGCTGGGTTTGACCGGAATTAGCTCCTGTGTCACTGACGTGTGGGCCCCACACGTCAGGTTTGACCCGAGCCAGCCCAGTTGACCCTGCTGACGTCACTGTGACGTGGTGCTGACGCCATAATCATTTCTGGATTTAATATTAATTCTGAAATTCCAGAAAATGCCTAAAACTTCTAAAAATCATAGAAATTCAACCGTAACTCCAAATTAAATAATTTATATATGAAAAATTATCAGAAAAATTCAAGGAATCCATCTGTACCATTTTCATGCATGTTAGAACAACTTATAGCTGCTGTTTAGCACAAAACAATTAAATGGCATTTGAATAATCACATATGGAGTTTGAATTTGAATCTTGTATTCAAACCAACTTCATTTAATCTGTTGCTAGTTGCATTAGCCCAAAACACATTCATTTTGCCATGTCATGATCATGCATCATATTGTGCATTGCATTGATTGTGTTCCCTTCTGTATTGCCGGTATTTGTCCCCTCTCGATAGACGTGATACCGATGGTGTGATCGTTGACACTGATGAAGACTCAATGTTATCTTCAGAAGTGCCAGGCAAGCAAAACCCCCTTGTTCATTCCGATAAAATCCCACTCTCTCGCTCCTGCTCTCTTTTACTGCATTAGGACAACACCGATTCATTTGTTACTTGCTGCGGTAGCTGAACCCCTTTATCCTTTGCATGACCTGTCATTCCACAGTAAATAGATGAAACCCACTAGCATGAGTAGGAGTTGTTTGAGCCCTGTTGTGCCTACTCATTTATGTTTGTTGTCATGCCTGCTATTGCTTAGAGTTGAGTCAGGTCTGATTCATCGGGGATGAATCAGAGGCGTGTGAACATGTCCTACTGTGTGTGAGCTAATGTGTGAACACGATTTGGTAAAGGTAGCAGTGAGAGGCCATGTAGGAGTACATGGTGGGTTGTCTCATTGCAGCCGTCCTCAGGAACTGAGTTCTGTGTTTGTGATCCATGATCAGTTACTACCACACATTGGGCTCTGGGCGCTCCAAGCTCTCTCGACTTATTAATCAACATGATCTCTGTCCAGGAGTTGCAACTAGTTTCTGGTGTTTGTAGGTAGTGTTAGTAGTCTACCAAGTGGCACCCGGTACAGGTGGGCTTGGGACAGACTAGGCACAGTGGCCCGGTGTACCAAGTGGCACCCGGTTGGTGGGCTTGGGAACCCTGCACACATCGTTTGGGGCCGTAAGCGACACCCCGGCCGGATCTCCTTGCGGATGGAACCCGAATAGGCGATAAACCTGGACTAGAGACTTGTTCGGTTAGTCAGGTCGTGGCCGACTCCCTCGCCCGGCTTCCGCTTGAAGGTTGCCGAGGTACATGACGTGTACAGGGCGGTAAGTGGCGAGAGCGTGTGTGAAGAAGTACACCCCTGCAGGGTTATCAATATCTATTCGAATAGCCGGATTCCTCGGATATGGAAACTTGGACCCCTTGCATAGTTCATAGACAAATGAAAGTGGATACTCTAAAATACGCAAGATAAGCGTGAGTGCTATGGATGGCGTTCTCGTAGGGAGACGGGAGCGGATCCATAGTGGCGTATTGGTTGGTGAATATGTGGACTCGTGTGCGCCACCTCAAAAGAGTTACTTGCAGTCGTAGTCCAGGATAGCCACCGAGTCAAAGCTGGCTTGCTGCAGTTAAACTCCACCACCCCCTTGTTGATAATGATGCATATGTAGATAGATCTGATGTAAGTCTTGCTGGATACATTTGTACTCACGTTTGCCTATTTTATGTTTTTGTAGAGAGACTTCAGTCTCACTAGTAGTTCCACGTGGACTTCGACGTTTAGCTTGTTACCTCAGCTACGATCTTGTGCCCTCGGCAGGATCTGGTAGATAGTCAGGCTTCTCAGCCTTTTTCATTTATAGATGTCTGTACTCAGACATGTTAAGCTTCCGTTTGTGTTCTGACTTGTATGCTCTGAGTGTTGGGTCATGAGACCCATGTTTGTAATATCTCGCTCCTCGGAGCCTATTGAATAATTACTTGAGTTGTAGAGTCATGTTGTGGTGCCATGTTGTATCTGCACATATCGAGCATATTGTGTGTATGTTGTTGAAATGCTTGGTATGTGTGGGATCTGACTATCTAGTTGTTTATCCTTAGTAGCCTATCTTACCGGGAAATGTCTCCTAGTGTTTCCACTGAGCCATGGTAGCTTGCTACTGCTCCGGAACACTTAGGCTGGCCGGCATGTGTCCTTCTTCGTTCCTGTGTCTGTCCCTTCGGGGAAATGTCACGCGATGAATACCAGAGTCCTGTTAGCCCGCTACAGCCCGGTTCACCGGAGTCCTGCTAGCCCAGTGCTACAGCCTGGATTCACTCGCTGATGACCGACACGTTCGATGCTGGGTCATGGATGCCTGTCCCTGTAAGTCTGTGCCACTTTGGGTTTACGACTAGCCATGTCAGCCCGGGCTCCTTATCATATGGATGCTAGCGACACTGTCATATACGTGTGCCAAAAGGCGCAAACGGTCCCGGGCTAAGGTAAGGCGACACCCGTGGGAATACCGTGCGTGAGGCCGCAAAGTGATATGAGGTGTTACATGCTAGATCGATGTGGCATTGAGTCGGGGTCCTGACAGGAATACACCCCCGCGTAATTAGCTCCATATGGTTGCATTCTAATTAATGAAGCCAAATTTCTAAATGGTTCACATTCCTTCCGCAGGCGACTGAAAGCAGTAGCGCAGGGTCGACTAAGAGCAACCCTTGGGACACCACTCTAAATAGGGGGTTGAATGTAATGAAGAACAAGGATAAGCTCGGTAAGCCGACGTCAGCTGGTCGTGTGGCCGGCAAAGGCTTGTCGACAAAATGGGGGTCATACTATACCGCTGGTGTGCGGAAGGAGAAAAAGACCAGCTCGGAAAGCCAGGCGTGAGAGGTTCAAGAACTCAAGGCACAGGTGGCGCGGATTCCGGAGATTGTCCAAGAGCAAGTGGAACAACGACTCGGAGCGACGATCACCGCCCTTGTGCCTACCTTGATCTCGGGGTTGAGTGCGTGGATTGTGGGCGGCCAACAGGGGCCGCCCCCGATTCCTAGCTTCACGGCCAGCAACTCGCATAATGCGATGGCGGGGCCATTGGTGCCTCCGGCGGAGGCGGCATTGGTGTCTCCGACGCTGGCACGGGAGCTTAATGCACCCGGGTGTACGCCGGCCGGCACCTCTTCAGCAAGCGGCCCCTCCGTCAACTGCACGCCCGCCGTTGGCGGTGCCTCGACATTAGCCGAGCTCGACGCCATCATCATGGTAACTAATTAAGCCTCTCTCGGCCGAGGACTTCATCTCCTTGCCTTTGACTGGGCATCCCTGACGCCCTACATGTTTTCGCAGGGCGCCGCCGACGTTCCGTGCACTCTCCTCCACTTCATGAACAACGAGTTGGTCGATGTCGCCAAGGGCAAAATCGTTCAACCGGGTAACCCCTTGTTCCACGGTACCCAGATGCCACCCAACTTGTTTAGGGTTCAACTCGTTCGGGTGCTGCCACGCTGCGACGACTTGTTACCTCCGATTTGACCCGTCGGGGCCGACGATGAAGACGTGATGACCCTCAGCGCCTGCCTGAGCTGGCCCCTGCTTTGGCCGAAGAGCCAGATTCGTTTGGGGGCGGGGGACACCACCCCAAAGACAACACCGCCAGTCGTGCCGGCGCCAAGTCGGCCCCATGGCAAGACTGCCGTAACGGTGCCGGACATCCCTATGCCACTAGATCCAAACATGCATATGGCACAGGATCAGAATGACGACGACGACGATGATACATTTGGCAATGTCGATCAGTACTTTGCCGAGCATGGGTACGATGGCGACTTCATGGGGCCTCCTTCTCAAGAACCAAACCCAACAAAAGACGTGTGCGATCTAGCTCGTACCGCGGAGAAGCCAAGTTGCAACAGGCGCCGTCTGGCGTTCAGCTCTCAGGAGACGCCTCCAGCTGCCGACTTCACCGAGCCTCAGATAGGCGAGGTGCGAAATATTATCAGCCCCAACACACTCAAGAAGGCGGTCTGTGAGCAGAACTCGGTCCCATTACAGGAGAAGAAGAAGGAACGCAAAAGAAAGACTAAGAAGGGTGCGAGCCAGCCGGCACTGAGTACGATCCGTGCTCAGGACGGGCCACCTTCACCGCAGGATATCTCGAGGAGGGTGCATGTGGCGGGTAGGGCGATGCTACCGACAAATATGCTCAATGCTGCAACCGGTGCTATGCGGAGTCTGCATGACAGTGTTCTTGCTTTGGAGAAGCGGCGTCTCAGAGAGAAGGATGTGGCATACCCGGTTTTCGCGGCCAAGGTGCCAGAGGGCAAGGGCTTTGTGGATAACTCCATCGGGCGTACGATCGTCCTGCGTTTTGATGACATCCACGCTATGTTGAACCTTCATCCGCTGCACTACACCTTCGTTCGGCTATTTTCGCTGAGTATGGAGATGCGGATCATTCGCGACAAGACCCCGGACATCGTGATAGTCGACCCCTTCTACATGCGTGCCAAGATCTTGGGCAGCACTGGGGACCGGCAAGTCGCGAGTTCTTACCTCGAAGGCGTCATTCTGGCAAACCAAGATAAGGATAACTTCCTCGTGCCTTACTTTCCCGAGTAAGTCCTCCCCTCAACCGGCCCGTAACATATGAATTCTTACATTTCGATCGTTTTTCTTTTAACATTCCGTGTTTTCTGCAGTGACACATGTTGCACGCTCATCCTCCTAAGCCCCAAATATTCCATGGCCACGTATTTCGACCCGGACCGTCAGTCAAACGTAGACTACACAAATGTCAAGAAGGTTCTTGATGATGTTCTCCCCGGCTACGCCCAATCTGGAGGCACCTTCACCAGGCCTATTTGTAAGTACGGCAAGCACGTGTTCTCCCACAATACGACGTTCTGCTGCGTCAAGCAGCCGCCTGGCGGTCAGAAGGGTGCCTACTACGCCATCCATCACATGCGGACGATCATACGGGACCATCATCAACTTCTGCTACCGAGTAAACTCAAAGATTGGGCCGCGAGCGTGTCGGCAATCCAGGACGCGGACCTCCGACAAGAATTCTTTCGCATCCAGTCGGAGTTTGCGGAAATCATCCATCAAGATGTCCTTCGTACCTCGGGGCAGTTCTACCTCAGAAATCAACCGTCCAACAGTGACATCGACACAATGCTACAAATGCAGGATGACAACGCCCGTTCTTTCATGACTCCCACGATAGACGGCGGCTTCATCCACGCTCCGGTCCCTTGAGTCGAGTTGTCTAGTTCTGAAACATCGATTGGCTCATGTTGTAATTAAACTTTAATGAACTTGTAGTATGTCTCTTTGGTTTCGAGAGTCGTTCAACTTAGATGTAATCGATGCTATTAATGTCTTGCTTTTCTCTTCCGATCGTTCTGTTGCATACTTATATATTGCTTATGTATTGTCTGTGAATTGGTACTAACGTTTCGTTTGGCTAGTGCATAGCGATGCCGACGTATGTCGTGTACAAGGGTAAGGTTCCCAGAGTCTACGATGACTGGGAGGAGTGTCGGAGACAGGTTCACCGATTCAGCGGTAACAGTTACAAAGGGTACACCACTAGGGCCGAGGCCGAATCTAGATACGCCCGATATCTAGCGGGAGAGGGGAGGGAGCGTTGGAGGAACCGGATGAAGACGAGTTTCATCGTGATGATGCTCATCGTGATGACCGCAGCTCTCTTCTATGTGATGGTAGTTTAGATGATCGATATCGACTTGTAATGTGAAGACAGACTCGCTACTCGCGGTCTCGAGACTTGTAATATAATGTTCTATCTTTGTTCGGTCTTTTCAATTCGGAGACTAATATGATGAATTGTATTCAAAGACTAATCTTCTATTGTATTTGATGAATCTGTTGTTGATGTGTGCTGTCTATATTTTGTCAAATTATACATTTTGTAACCTGTGCAAAAAACAGAAAATAAAAAAATAAAAAAAAACCTAATATTCATACTAATGGCGCATCACATGACAGTGCGCCATTAGTATGACAGTGCATACTAATGGCGCATCACTGGGCAGTGCGCCATTAGTATGCCGCGGTTACTAATGGCGCATCCGGAGGTGGTGCGCCATTAGTATGCCAAAGCACCTGGGTATACATGGCCCCTGGGAGGCATACTAATGGCGCACCTGGCCTATACTAATGGCGCACCCGAGGTGCGCCATTAGTATACCAGATACTAATGGCGCACCAGGTGGTGCGTCATTAGTAAAAATTACTAATGGCGTGCTGTTAATGGCGCACCACAGATGCGCCATTAATGGCCATATTAGGTGCGCCATTAGTAGGGGTTTTTCTAGTAGTGTACATATGGCTCAATCAACTCCTACACATGCTAGTGGGTTTCATCTAGTTACTGTGGCAATGACAGGTCATGCAGAGGAAATGGTTCAACTACCGTAGCACACAGCAGTTTGGAACGCGTTGTCTTAATGCAGTAAAAGAGAGCAGGAGCGAGAACATGGGATTGTATCGATATGATCAAATGGTTGGTTGCTTGCCTGATGGTTCAATGCACTGATATGGTTCTTCGCTAGGGTAATCACGGTACTCCTCGGAGGCAGAACCTGCCGCAAAGAACACCGATACACAACCATCACCAAACAATGTGCGACAATATGATGCATGCATGAAACATGGGAATATGAGTGCGTTGGGCTAATGCAACTAAGACCAGAAGGGTTTGAACCAATTTGAACCAAAGATTCAAATTTCAAACTCATACATGGCCCTTTAAAGTGTTTTATCTTGTTCTGCATTAAACATCAAGTTAACTTGTTTAATCATGCATGAAAACAGTACAGATGGATAGATTGGATTTTTCTGATCATTTTTCATATATAACTTGTTTGATTTGGAGTTATAGATTAAAAGTTATGAATTTTTGAAGTTTAAACTATATTCTGGAATTTCCAATATTAGAATAAATCCAGAAATTAATTTATTGCGTCAGCCATGCGTCAGAATGACGTCATGGTCAACGGAGACGTCCAGGTCAAACCTGACTGTGGGTCCAGGGTGTCAGGGTAATTAGTTTAGTTAAAGTTTAATTAAAACTAACCCTATTTAGTTAACAGGGCTGGGCCCCACCTGTCATTGACTCATCGGAGTCAACCAGGGCCCACCCGTGGTCAAAGCCAGGTCGGCTGCACCGGCGTTTAGCCGCCGGCGAGCCCGACGCGGCAGCGGAAGTGGTTTTGGCCGTTCCGGCAACCAAACGAGCCGCGGAGGCCATCGGAGTGGAGCTGAGGAGGAGCCGCAGCTCTTGGTGGAGTCCGTTGGGGTCGGGGTTGCCGGAGTTGGTGCCGGCGACGACTTTGGCAGCGACCGGAGTTCGGCCGAAGGCGAACTTGATGCTAGAGGGGTCAGTGAGGTGCGGGGAGTAGCTGGTTAGGTGCTACGTGACGTGGTGAGCACGATGGACACCAAGTTGTGGCCGGAGGGTGACCGGGAGCACGTCGGCGACGAGCTCCGCGGCGGCGGGTGCGGTTGAGCTCCGGGAGGTCATTACACAGCTCGGGGGCAGGAAAAGAAGGGAGGGGAAGATGGCTAAGCTCACAGGGAGTTCGACGAAACACTTGGTGCGGCCGGGAACGGGCCGAAGCGACGACGGCGTTGAAGGGGATCTCTGGCGACGGCGGTTCGGTCGAGGTCGATGCGGTGGACTCGGGCCCTGCGAGCGCTCGGGGCTCGGCTTGCTCGAAGGAGAGGAGGGTGGCGGAGCTCCTAGACACGGCGGCACAACGTGGGGTTGACGGATGGCGTGGCTACGGCGAGGGGGTGGCGGCGATGGCGTCGGCCATGGCGTGGGGGAGCGAGGAAGAGGAGTTGGGGGAGAATGGAGGTGTCCTGGGGGTTCACGGCTCGACGTGGAGCTCATCCATCCAGCAACGAGGCGAGGAGGTGAAGCAGGGCGACGGCCAGCTGTGTGGCGCACGCTACGGCCGCCGTCGGGCACCTGCCTGCCTGCCTGGCCGGCAAGCAGCTCGCTGGCGTGGTGCTGGGCTGGGCCGGCAGGTGGGCCGGGTGCTGGGCGCCAGGTAAGTCTTTTGTTATTTCCCCTGTTTTCTGTTTTTTAATTCCTCTGCAACTTTGTTGAATTATTAAAAATACTTAGGCAGCTCCTAAAATCACCAAACTACTCCTGGTCCATAGTTGGATTATTTCCAACATGAAACATTTTAGTTTGGAGATATTTGATCATTTGAAATATTTTATATAATTTTAAATGCCCAAATTCAAATATCTATGATTTAATTCAAAGACCCTAAGATGGCCTAGGAAAGTGTGCATCACTTCTGGCAGAGGTTATGAACCAAGACGAAAATGATGGGCATATTAGAAGGGCATTTCAGGTTCATTGAAAAAGTTTTTAGTAAACCCTAGTTGGTTTCAGAGGGGGCTGGGGGTTCTGTCATCCCCATTTCAGGTTTCGGATGAAAGAATAGACATGATGCAACATTCTAATGCATGAACTAGCTAGGGTGTGACAACTCACCCCCACTCAAAAGAATCTCGTCCCGAGATTTGGGTACCTCCGGGAAGAAGGCGGGATACTCGAGTCGAAGATGATCCTCCCTTTCCCAAGTTGCTTCATCCTCAGAATGGTGCGACCATTGAACTTTGAGAAACTTGATATTATGACGTCGAGTGGTACGCTCGGCCTGATCGAGGATACGAATGGGGTACTCTCGATACGTGAGATTATCTTGGAGATCAAGCATTTCGTGGTCCACTCCACGGATAGGATCCGAGAAGCAACGCCTGAGTTGAGAAACGTGGAAGACATCATGGACTCTGGAGAGATGCGGAGGTAGTTCCAACTGGTAGGCAACTTCTCCTCGTTTAGCGAGAATACGAAAAGGTCCAATGTAACGGGGAGCCAATTTGCCCTTGATACCGAAACGATGGGTTCCCTTCAGAGGAGTAACCCGAAGGTAAGCCTTCTCGTCAACCTCGAAAGTCATAGCCTTATGTTTTCGGTCATATTGACTCTTTTGACGAGATTGGGCTGTTTTCAACTTTTCACGAACGATGCGAACTTGCTCTTCTGCTTCCTGGATCATATCCGGGCCAAAGAATTGTCTTTCCCCGGTTTCTGACCAATTAAGGGGTGTTCGACACCGTCGTCCATAGAGAACTTCAAAAGGGGCTTTACCCAAGCTAGATTGATAGTTGTTGTTGTAAGCAAATTAGGCAAATGGAAGGCATTTCTCCCACTCCATTCCGAATGAGATAACAGAAGCTCGAAGCATGTCTTCTAGAATCTGGTTGACGCGTTCTACTTGACCACTTGATTGAGGGTGAAAAGCGGTGCTAAAGGAAAGGCGGGTTCCCATAGCATTTTGGAAACTTTCCCAAAATCGAGAGGTGAAAAGACTTCCTCGATCCGAGTTAATTTCCAAAGGAACACCATGGAGAGACACTATTCGGGAGATGTACAAGTCTGCTAACTGACTAGCAGTTATACTCTCACGAACAGGTAAGAAATGGGCCACTTTGGAAAGACGATCGACAACGACGAAGATAGCATTATTCCCTCTCTTGGTCCTGGGAAAACCGGTAATGAAATCCATACCAATTTTATCCCATTTCCATTCAGGAATAGCTAGGGGTTGAAGGGTGCCAGCAGGCCGTTGATGCTCTGCTTTTACACGACGGCAGACGTCGCAATTAGCAATATACTGAGCAATTTCTCTCTTCATCCTAGTCCACCAGAACCTCTGGCGTAGGTCCTGATACATCTTAGTGCTACCGGGATGAATGGTGAGAGGAGATTCATGAGCTTCCTTAAGGATCAATCGCCTCAGGTTTCGCACCTTGGGAACCACTAGACGATTCCCGAAGTATACGACCCCTTGATCATCAATGGAGAAACAATTCGCAACTCCTTTCTTGATGTTTCTCTTGATGCAGGAAATTCCCGGATCTACCTTTTGTGCTTTGATGATCTGATCCATAAGGGTAGGTTTCGCCACCATGGTGGAAAGGAATCCTTGAGGAACAATGTGAAGGTTAAGCTTCCGAAATTCCTCATGGAGAAGCGGTTGACTTTGTTGTAACATCAGGTTGTTACAATAAGATTTACGACTTAGCGCATTAGCCATGACGTTGGCTTTCCCTGGGGTGTAAGTTATTCCTAAGTCAAAATCTGTGATCAACTCGACCCAACGTCTTTGCCTGAGATTCAAATCCGGTTGGGTGAAGATGTACTTCAGACTCTGGTGATCAGTGAATATTTCGCAACGGTTACCGAGGAGGTAATGTCGCCAGGTTTTAAGTGCATAGACTACAGCTGCAAGCTCTAGATCATGAGTAGGATAATTCTCCTCATGTGGGTGCAATTGCCGTGAAGCGTAAGCAATTACGTGTCGATCTTGCATGAGAATACAGCCTAGTCCTTGTCGCGAGGCGTCGCAGTAGATAACAAAGTCCTTAGAGAAATCTGGCGGTACCAGTACGGGAGCAGATGTCAGGCGTCTTTTCAGTTCCTGAAAGCTGTGCTCACATTGTGGAGTCCATTCAAACTTTTTATCTTTCTTGAGGAGTTTGGTTAGAGGTTTTGCAACTTTGGAGAAATTTTCGACAAAGCGACGGCAATAGCTTGCTAAGCCCAGAAAACTCCGAACTTGCTTGACCGATTCAGGTCGAGTCCAATTAAGGACGGCTTGAACTCGCTCAGGGTTAACAGCAATACCTTTACCAGATATTACATGACCCAGATAGGTCACTTCTGGCAACCAAAATTCACATTTAGAAAATTTGGCATAAAGACGATGCTCTCGAAGTTTCTTCAACACTAGCCTTAGATGTTCGGCATGTTCTTCCTCGTTCTTGGAGTAGATGAGTATATCATCGAGGTAAACCACGACGAATTTATCCAAATACTCCATGAAGATTGAGTTCATTAACGGAGAAAAGGTGGCCGGAGCGTTGGTCAAACCGAAGGACATGACGGTGTACTCGTATTGGCCATAACGAGTAACAAAGGCTGTTTTAGGAATGTCCTCGTTCCTGATTTTGATTTGATGGTAGCCCAACCTCAAATCCATTTTGGAGAAGACTGAGGATCCAGCGAGCTGATCATACAGGTCGTTGATCCTGGGGAGCGGATATTTGTTCTTGATTGTGACCAAATTGACAGGTCGATAATCTACAACCATCTGGTCCGTACCATCCTTCTTCTTGACGAAGAGGACGGGGCAAGCCCACGGAGATGAACTAGGTCGGATGAAACCCTTTTTCAAGGACTCATCGAGTTGTTTCTTAAGCTCGGCTAGTTCTAGTGGTGCCATCTTATAGGGTCTTCTAGCAATCGAGACGGTTCCTGGAATGAGGTCTATTACGAACTCAACATCCCTGTCAGGTGGAACACCTGGCAATTCCTCTGGGAAGACATCCGGAAAGTCACGGACTACCGGAACGTCCTCAAGGTCTAGCAAGGGGCTGGCGTTAAGAGAATATAACTGTCGCTTGGCTATTCGGGTCAAGACATTGACTATCTTCCCCGAAGGATGGGTGAGTTGAACAGTCCTAGAGAAGCAATCAATTTTGGCATGATGGGCTGACATCCAGTCCATACCCAAGATGATATTAATATCTGAAGATTTGAGAGCTATCAAAGATGCAAGGAAAACAAGTCTGTCGACTTGAATTTCATTACCATGGCTTACTCTAGAAGTTTGCCATTTGGATCCCGGAGTTTGAATTACCATAGAGGTGGGCATCTCACAGAATGTGGTGTTATGCAGACGAGCATAGCCCTCGGATATAAATGAATGAGATGCTCCTGTATCGAAAAGAACAGATGCCGGGTGGCAGTTAACAAGGAGCGTACCGAGAATGACGTTGGGATCCTCTTGAGCTTCTTCGGCAGAGATACAGTTGACATGGCCACGTGCAGCGGTGGCCGGCTTGGCGTAGAACACTTTCCCTGTCAGCTTGCCACGGCCAACAGCTTTAGCAGATTGGTTGGGATTGGTTTGGGGGCACTCGCGCATATAGTGGCCCGATTCCCCACACTTGAAACAAGTCACGGAACTGGTGCGTGGAGGAGCATTGTTGGTTGGACCACCATAGGGCTTGGCTGGTGCAAACTGTTGAGCGGGGCGAGGCGCCTGGAAGGA
Organism: Triticum aestivum; assembly: GCF_018294505.1. Taxonomy (NCBI): domain Eukaryota; kingdom Viridiplantae; phylum Streptophyta; class Magnoliopsida; order Poales; family Poaceae; genus Triticum; species Triticum aestivum. Next base: position 47,536,322 of record NC_057812.1, on the reverse strand, counting down.
TGGCCTCAGTGTGAACCTGGGTGGCAGGGCAGTGTTAGGCACCCACACGCGGCGCTTCTGAGGAGCAGCACCGGATGAGGAACCCATGTCACGGCCATGCTTGCGTGTTGCGTCATAATCAGTCTGACCAGTCTCAGCACTGATGGCCTTGTTAACAAGCTTCTGAAAAGATGTGCACTCATGCAGACGGAGGTCGCGGCGAAGCTCAGGACCAAGTCCCTTACGGAACCTTGCTTGCTTCTTGGCATCAGTAGAAACTTCCTCAGTTGCATATCGTGTGAGGTTACCGAACTCCCTGCTGTAAGCATCCACAGAGAGTCGGCCTTGAGTGAAACTGCAAAATTCTTCACGCTTACGGTCCATGAGACCCTCCAGAATGTGATGTTCACGGAAAGCCTCGCTGAATTCAGCCCAAGTAGTGACATGGTCCGCTGGGCGCATAGCTCCATAATTCTCCCACCATAGACTGGCGGGGCCTTCAAGATGATATGCAGCAAAGGTGACCTTGTCAGCCTCAGCTACTAGCGCGGAACGCGGTTTGTGAGAAATACTGCGAAGCCAGTCATCAGCGTCGAGAGGCTCGACGGAGTGGTGGAACGTGGGTGGATGTAACTTGATGAAATCACTGAGTGACACCAAGTTATTCCTCTGATGGTGTGTTGTGTTCTGTTTAATACGCTCCAACAAACGGTTGGTCTCCCGCTTGTTTCTCTCGGCTTCCAGCATAACTTCGGCTAGGGAAGGAGGGTGAGGCAGGTTTGCATTCCCGACTTCACTGCCTTCGGCCTGCTCTTGGGAAACAGGGTTATTGCGCGTGTTGACCATCCTAGGTAAACAAGACAATGATTTAGTCAGAATGATAAGATTCCGACATAGAATACAGAATGTAAGGAATAACTCGGAATGCAAGATGATCATCCGTATGACATGGTAGATACAGAAACTGCTTCTTTTATTCCATCGTCATACACACCATACAAGGTTTAGTACAAGACCAAACAAGGTACTATTACGGTGAAAAGAGGATTACATCTCATCGGAGGCATGCCAAGCTCCTATACATTATTTTTCTACACCTCCGGAAGGCGGTACAAACTAGGTCATATCCCACGAGTCACGCAGGACGATAGACGACACCGCTAGTATGAGCTAGTGATACTACCACTAACTCAGACCGATCCGTAGTAGTCCTCGTAGAAGTCACCTCCATAGCCTGGAAGCTCAACATGATCATCCGGGAACAGACAATCTCGCGGAACTTGTGGACCATAGGGGCTAGGATGAGGTCTTGGACCAACAGACGGTGGCCTGCGGGGACCACGAGGTGGGGTGATGCCTCCTACATCACGCCAACCCATCACGTCTGGCAGAGCAGATCTCACAGGATAGAGATCGCGCATATCCGAATATCCAGCTTGCACAGCCGGTGCAAACCGAGTCAACGTGGCCCAATGGTCAGCACGGGTATTGAAAAGCTCTAGCCTCAAGGCCCGATTTTCACGGTCCTTATCCTCGAGCATCTCAGCAGTGGTGCGAGTCCGTGAATCCTCCTGAGTGGGGTCAGCATAGATAGCCTGGAGATACCCTTGTGCTCCCGGAAGTGATGCTGGCATATACCGGAAATCAGAGTCCCGAAATAGGCCAGTCCTGACTCGCATGATGGTCATCATAGAGTAGGCGGCATCCTGCACAGCCATCTCAATAGTAACCCCGAGTCCGTAGGAGCAGTGAAGGGGCTCAGTGGATCCAGGATAAGATGGAAATATCCTGACAGTGCAAAGATACTGGCTTTGATTAAAGTCTCGAAATTGCTCTTCGACCGTGTACTCAGGATACCAACGGTATCCAGCCTCAGTCATTACCCTGACCAACATGGCAGTATGGCCGGGTACATCTAGGCATCGAGTCAGGCGAACCACTTGATTGAGGTCGCGAGTGGCCATTTGAAAGCACAACCATAATGCAAGGGCATTAGAATTTCTAGCAAAATTTCGACAGCATAACAGCTGTAAATGCTCAAAAAGGATTTTGAGACATTTGACAAAGGATTTCATACACACTTAACAACATCATATCAAAGTTCTGGGTCCATCCTAGCAACATAATGTGGTAGTAGAACTGAACTAGGCTTGTATCCATCAAACCTATAAGGTACTACTGAATAGTAACACGTGAACCTGATAGAGAGAAAAGATCCTAATTCCTTAACCCCCGGTGGAAGAATAGACTGACTCAGATCAGAATGTCATAAGATAAAGGAGTAAAAAGAGCCTTACGTTCCAACCCACAAACAATTCCCCTACATATAACTAAAGAATTTCTAGACTCAACATCGACCAGTTTGGCTTGGAGAACCTACAGGCAGTCCGGCTCTGATACCAACGCTGTCAGGGCCCCGACTCAATGTCACATCGATCTAGCCTGTAACACCTCATATCACTTTGCGGCCTCACGCACGGTATCCCCACGGGTGTCGCCTTACCTTTTCCCGGGACCGTTTGTGCCTTTTGGCTCACGTATATGATAGTGTCGCTAGCATCCATATGATAAGGAGCCCGGGCTGACATGACTAGTCGTAAACCCAAAGTGGCACAGACTTACAGGGACAGGCATCCATGACCCAGCATCGAATGTGTCGGTCATCAGCAAGTGGGTCCGGGCTGTAGCACTGGGCTAGCAGGACTCCGGTAAACCGGGCTGTAGCGGGCTACCAGGACTCCGGTACTCAATGCGTGACATTTCCCCGAAGGGACAGACACAGGAACGAAGAAGGACACATGCCGGCCAGCCTAAGTGTTCTGGAGCAGTAGCAAGCTACCATGGCTCAGTGGTAACACTAGGAGACATTTCCCGGTAAGAGAGGCTACTAAAGATAAACAACTAGATAGTCAGATCCCACACATACCAAGCATTTCAATCATACACACAATATGCTCGATATGTGCAAATACAACAAGGCATCACAACATGACTCTATGACGCAAGTACTTTATTTAAGGCTCGGAGAGCCATACATATCATACACATAAGTACGGGTCACACGACCCAGGATTCAAGTCATACAGTCATACAAACCAGCGGCGGAAGTAACTTGTCTGAGTACAGACAACTAGTAAATAAAAGAGGCTTGGAAAGCCTAGCTATACTACGTGGTCCTTCACAAGCTCAGGATCACCACCTGGGCCTTAGCCTACTCATTGATGTCAACGTCTATGAAGAACACATCAGAAGGGGTTGCAGCGTCTTCTATAAAAAATGTAAATTGTAGAAACATGAGTACAAAGATACTCAGCAAGACTTACATCAGATCCTACATACATGCACATTATCAAGAAGGGTTGGTGGAGTTATTGCAGCAAGCCAGCTTTGACTCTTGGCTAGGCTATCCTACAAGACTCCAGCTTGAAATGGTTTTGCGCACACGAGTCCACTACTCACCACTTCAATACACTACCGAGGATCCACCTCCGTCTTCCTACGGAAGAGCCATCCTCGGCACTCACACTTGTCTTGAAGCTTTTAGTAGTTTCCATTTACTTGTCTATGAACTGTATAGGCAACCAAGTAGTCCTTTACCGCGGACGCGGCTATTCGAATAGATCATGATAACCCTGCAGGGGTGTACTTCTTCATACACGCTCTCACCACTTACCGTCGTTTACACGACATGTACTCGGCAACCTTCAAGCGGAAGCCCAACGTGGGTGTCGTCCACGACCTACCTAATCACCTAAGTCTCTAATTCAGGTTTATCGCCTATCCAGGTTCCATCCGCAGGGAGTCCGGCCGAGGTTTCCCATACGGCCCCGAATGATGTGTACAGGGTTCCCGAGATACCTAACGGGTATTCGGTACACCGTGCCACGTACCTACCGCATCACAGCCCACCCCTACGGTCAGCGCTGTCCACGGCCTCCAGTAGGCTACAAACACCAGAAACTACTTGCAACTCCCGGACAGAGAACTAGGGTGAATAAGAAGCCGAGAGGGTCCATTGGTTTCGGGCCCAATGCATGGTAGTAGTTGAATCTTAAATCACACATACAGATCTCAGTGCTTAAGGACGGCTTCAATGAAACAACCCACCATGTACTCCTACATGGCCTCTCATCGATACCTTTACCAAATCGTGTTCACCACACCACTCTCATTACCGACATAATCATTTCACTCTAGCCCATCACCCAGATGAACCAGACCTGACACGACTCTAAGCATAGCAGGCATAGCAAGGTAGGAACAACACATACATATGGCTCAATCAACTCCTACACATGCTAGTGGGTTTCATCTAGTTACTGTGGCAATGACAGGTCATGCAGAGGAAATGGTTCAACTACCGTAGCACACAACAGTTTGAAACGCGTTGTCTTAATGCAGTAAAAGAGAGCAGGAGCGAGAACATGGGATTGTATCGATATGATCAAATGGTTGGTTGCTTGCCTCATGGTTCGATGCACTGATATGGTTCTTCGCTAGGGTAATCACGGTACTCCTCGGAGGCAGAACCTGCCGCAAAGAACACCGATACACAACCATCACCAAACAATGTGCGACAATATGATGCATGCATGAAACATGGCAATATGAGTGTGTTGGGCTAATGCAACTAAGACCAGAAGGGTTTGAACCAATTTGAACCAAAGATTCAAATTTCAAACTCATACATGGCCCTTTAAAGTGTTTTATCTTGTTCTGCATTAAACATCAAGTTAACTTGTTTAATCATGCATGAAAACAGTACAGATGGATAGATTGGATTTTTCTGATCATTTTTCATATATAACTTGTTTGATTTGGAGTTATAGATTAAAAGTTATGAATTTTTGAAGTTTAAACTATATTCTGGAATTTCCTATATTAGAATAAATCCAGAAATTAATTTATTGCGTCAGCCACGCGTCAGAATGACGTCATGGTCAACGGAGACGTCCAGGTCAAACCTGACTGTGGGTCCAGGGTGTCAGGGTAATTAGTTTAGTTAAAGTTTAATTAAAACTAACCCTATTTAGTTAACAGGGCTGGGCCCCACCTGTCATTGACTCATCGGAGTCAACCAGGGCCCACCCGCGGTCAAAGCCAGGTCGGCTGCACCGGCATTTAGCCACCGGCGAGCCCGACGCGGCGGCGGAAGTGGTTTTGGCCGTTCCGGCAACCAAACGAGCCGCGGAGGCCATCGGAGTGGAGCTGAGGAGGAGCCGCAGCTCTTGGTGGAGTCCGTTGGGGTCGGGGTGGCCGGAGTTGGCGCCGGCGACGACTTTGGCGGCGACCGGAGTTCGGCCGAAGGCGAACTTGATGCTAGAGGGGTCGGTGAGGTGCGGGGAGTAGCTGGTTAGGTGCTACGTGACGTGGTGAGCACGATGGACACCAAGTTGTGGCCGGAGGGTGACCGGGAGCACGTCGACGAGCTCCGCGGCGGCGGGTGCGGTTGAGCTCCGGGAGGTCATTACACAGCTCGGGGGTAGGAAAAGAAGGGAGGGGAAGATGGCTAAGCTCACAGGGAGTTCGACGAAACACTTGGTGCGGCCGGGGACGGGCCGGAGCGACGACGGCGTTGAAGGGGATCTCCGGCGACGGCGGTTCGGTCGAGGTCGATGCGGTGGACTCGGGCCCTGCGAGCGCTCGGGGCTCGGCTTGCTCGAAGGAGAGGAGGGTGGCGGAGCTCCTGGACACGGCGGCACGACGTGGGGTTGACGGAGGGCTTGGCTACGGCGAGGGGGTGGCGGCGATGGCGTCGGCCATGGCGTGGGGGAGCGAGGGAGAGGAGTTGGGGGAGAATGGAGGTGTCCTGGGGGTTCACGGCTCAACGTGGAGCTCATCCATCCAGCAACGAGGCGAGGAGGTGAAGCAGGGCGACGGCCAGCTGCGTGGCGCACGCTACGGCCGCCGTCGGGCACCTGCCTGCCTGCCTGGCCGGCAAGCAGCTCGCTGGCGCGGTGCTGGGCTGGGCCGGCAGGTGGGCCGGGTGCTGGGCGCCAGGTAAGTCTTTTGTTATTTCCCCTGTTTTCTGTTTTTTAATTCCTCTGCAACTTTGTTGAATTATTAAAAATACTTAGGCAGCTCCTAAAATCACCAAACTACTCCTGGTCCATAGTTGGATTATTTCCAACATGAAACATTTTAGTTTGGAGATATTTGAGCATTTGAAATATTTTATATAATTTTAAATGCCCAAATTCAAATATCTATGATTTAATTCAAAGACCCTAAGATGGCCTAGGAAAATGTGCATCACTTCTGGCAGAGGTTATGAACCAAGACAAAAATGATGGGCATTTTAGAAGGGCATTTCAGGTTCATTGAAAAAGTTTTTAGTAAACCCTAGTTGGTTTCAGAGGGGGCTGGGGGTTCTGTCATCCCCATTTCAGGTTTCTGATGAAAGAATAGACATGATGCAACATTCTAATGCATGAACTAGCTAGGGTGTGACAACATCCGAATCATAGCCAGGACGAGGGCCGACGGGGGCGGATACCAAAACCATTGCACTATATAATAATAAGCAATAATAAAAGTAAGAAAATTAGACAAGTATCTATCTAGCTAAAGTAAGAATTTTTTCTTTCAGAAAGAAGATAAGAACAAGAGGCTCACCATGGTGGTGCCGGCAACGAGATCGGTGTCGGCGATCCACGGCGGTGAAGACGGGAGTGGGACGTGACGGGCCGCTAAACCTAGACAAATCTTGAGGAAAATGGAGCTCTGAGGTCGAGCTTCGAGAGGAGAAAGCTTAACTAGTGTGGCTCGGGCATTTCATCGAAACCTCATGTGCATAGGAGGTGAGCTAGAACACCACAAAGCTCTCCCCTCGCCGGCCAGAAAAAACAGAGCAGTGTGGAGTGCTCTGCTCGCCGGCGAGGGGGTATATATAGGCACCTCATTGGTCCCGGTTCGTGGCATGAACCGGTACCAAAGGGAAGCCTGTGGTCCCGGTTCAAGCCACCAACCGGGACCAATGGTGGTGGGCTAGGAGCGAGGCCCATTGGTCCCGGTTCGTCCCACCAACCGGGACCAAAGGGGCATGATGAACCGGGACCAATGCCCCCACGAGGCCCGGCAGGCCCCTGGCCTCACGAACCGGGACAGATGGCCCCATGGGTCCCGGTTCTAGACTGAACCGGGACTAATGGGCCACCTCGGCCTGGACCAAAGCCATGTTTTCTACTAGTGTTGGTAGTTGATCTTACTCTCATTTTCTATGTTCATTAGCCATTGATTTAAATCTAATTTTTGTAGTTACTCACTCTCCCCCCTCCCCCTCTCTCTTTCTCTCTCTGTGTTTCTTGCCATATCTTGCATTCATGTATATCTCTTCATCATGGTTAGTAAGTATCTTTGATAATTTTTTTCATGAATTTTTTGTTCGAACACTATCCCTCACTCATTATCTCTTTGTGAATCTAATCACTCTACCACTATTATCATAGCTTGCCCTCTCTTACTGCTTCTCTCTATTGTTGTAACTTGTAATTCCTGGTTCAACTAAAGCAACATTTTTTGAAGCACTGACCGTAGACCAATTTTTCTACGGTATTTTTGGCATAACTGAAGCATGGTTCAACCGAAACAACACTTTTTTGAAGCACTGACTTTAGGACAATTTTTCTACCGTATTTCTAGCATAACCGAAGCAACTTAATATGTACTGGACATGGCATGTCGCCTCCATGTCTATTGTCATGGAAACAACATCGTTGTTCTTCCCATAAGATGTGTTGCTCACACACGTTACACAATGACACTGGGATGCTCTCTTAATATTTTTCTCTTCCATGTCTTCATGAGCTCAACATGTTTTTCATAAATGCAAGTATTTTCAAAATATTTAAGGTTGTCATACATCAATGGCGACCCTCAATTCAAGGATACCTCAACTCATCTTCGTCCAACTGATCTAAACTTATTTTCCTATAGCGATGAATTCATGCATGTTTATGTATTTGTCTGCGAACAATTCATGCATGTTTATACTGCTACAAATGTTGGTTGACAATAGTCATTAATTAGTACGGACTGATGTCATACAATTTTTTAAAGATATATTCGACATGTTGTTCTAGAATTAATTTACATGCAAATAAGAAAATAATTTTTTGTATTATATTGTGGATATTTACCATACATATACATTTTACATTTTAATTATATATAGTGTACCCATCTAATTTCTGATTTAGCTTACCTGCAAAGTAATTGCATTTTTCATTATTGAAATCATTATTAATGCCATCGGTTGTAAAAAAAATTGCGTGGTTGTAATAATATTATTGAAATCTAATCATACTATCAGCATGCTCTTATGTTTGGTAGGACCATGAAAATCACACACATTTGTCTAAGAAAATCACACACGTGTATTTTCCTTCCGAGTTGACTTAGATTTGGACACTAAGGAGACTCAAGTTCGACTCATGATTTTTGCATCGCAATTCCTGGGAACTTCTTCGCAATTTTTTTTATAATACTTGAGAACTTTTTTTTGCCACAGTTCCTGGGAAGTTGAATAGGGACTTGGTCTCCTTTTTTTGTGCGTAAGGACCCGGTCTCCTTTGTTTTGCCTGAGGACTCGGTCTCCTGCCCACATACGCCAAGTCTTTATGTGACCCGGTCTGATTTGTTATTTTTTCTCTTCAGTGTTAACGTGATCTAGTTTGAGATGGGTGTATATCTGTTATACGTCTCTTTTGCTTTGCACCTTTCCATCATAACACGGGTACATCAATTCTTAAAAAAAGACATGTACGTGACAACTTCCTATGTTCCAAAAAAGACATATATACAATATTTGTATGTAACGTTTAAATCTTTAATCTCAGCCCTTAATCTACAAAATTAATGGTCAAGATAATTTAATCTATGTGGACGAACGTAATAGCTTGTTTGACTCTTGTTTTAATTATATAATAGATAGATGTAATTTTCTGTTGGACTCAAATCTCTTAGAAACACTATTTCACTTTTGTTGTTGTGCATTAAAAATTAGGCACAAATTTAATCACTTGGAATTTGAGTTGCTAGCACTTGTGAACAATTTATTGTTTTTCTATTTCAATAAATTTATAACTACTTTTTGTGACATTATAAATTTATTAATCTTGCAAGTCAAAAAGACCCTAATTATTTGGCATTATGTATTTGTTCTGTACAAAGTAAATACTGATTAATATGACTGATATATCAGTGTAACGGACTTTATACTGTGCTACACACGGCTGTGTTTCTCATCATGTACTATCAATTAGTTAACTATTAAGGTCCAGTCGCATCGGTTTAAAATAAAGGCACAAAAAGTTAGGAGAAGTCCGTGCTAAACCTTAGCCTCCCAGCTGGACTCTACTACCTTGGGTTGTTGGCCCATGACAATGTTGTATCGCTCCGGACTCCTTTATAAAATCTGTCCGGACTCTAGCTTGCAGGCCGTCGACAAGGGTGGCCAAGGTGGGTGACCGCACAGGGCCCCGTAAAATCTGGGGGCCCCAGATCGCACTAACCTAAAGCTAATTATATGGCACATCCTGCCTGATCTTAGCGCCCAGCAAAAAATTTCCCTTCTCTGCCCACGATTCCGCAGTCTGCTTGATTATCTCTTGTGCATGCACAGGATTCCTTTTTCATCTCACGCAAGCAGTTTTTCCGGGAGCAACTGCCTAATCCATTCGCCATTTATTTCCGGATCTGTTGGCTTGCATGTAATTGCATGCATGAATATTAGGGAGGAGAGGAAATCATCAGGGAGGAAAGGAGATCCCTCCATCCGTGGGGACTTTTTTACTGCAGACTTCAAGTGGAAACAACGGCCTCGGTACTCCACCTTGTAAGCTGGGAGCTTTCAAAAGAGCAAAATGCACGCGTATTTAGGACCAAGGCGACGTCTGTGGCGGTGATAGTGTGAACTATTAAGAAGGAAGCGTCTATCAAGGCTATGGCGGGCGTCAAACATTTGTGTAATTTCATGCCACGAGAGTAGACCTTTGCCCTTCTTCCGCTTTGGCAGAGCTGTGTTGTACTAAACCTTACTCTTCTCCTTATTCAATGAAAAAGGCAAATCTTTTGCCTTTTAAAAAAAAGTGGAAACAACCCACTAGCAAATTATGGAATCAAAAAATAAACCAAATACACTCCTATTTTACCGTACAAAAATATACACTTACTGTTTTGAAATTCCATAAAAAAGTTAATGCAACTAATAAAATAAAATAAAAGTATGCCATTTTTAATTTGGGGCCCTATTTTATATTCATTGTTTGTATCACACAAATGTGCAACCTTAAGTACTCCAGTGCGATGTGATTCACGTGATTGGTTGCTCGGAAGTGCCTACAAGCGTGGATCTTCTATCATCTTGGATGGCATGGAAATTAGTCCGTCATTGGACAAACCTTTTTTTATTTCACACCGAGGCCCCAAATTTTTGGAGACAGCCCTGCTAGCTTGGGTTAGCCGATGACAATGGTACTTTGTATTTTCTTTCCAAATCGATACAAAGTTGCATCAATTTTTTAATCTTGACCGGCAATTTCTATAGTAAGCGATAACTTATTTGTCTTCCAGCGTAAAGACGTGACAGTCCAATATGTTTGTACACATATGTTTAAATGTTACGTAAAATTTTCTAAATCTCAACCGTTATTTTTCTGATCTAATGATGCAAATAATATTAGCGTATGTGGATAAGCGTGATGGCTTGTTTGTCTCTTGTTTTAATTATATAATAGATTGCCGGGACCTTTTTGCAAAATGTAGGTAACCGTGAGTACAGATCCCCCACTGCATAATCTGTACCATCGATCTATAATCCGACGGCCCAGGTTCCTTATTTCTATTTTTGCATCTGTGGCCCTTCTTCTATTGTAGTCGCTCCCACGGCTAGCTGGCCATCGCGTGCACCAAGATATATGCGTGCCACCCTTCCGATGCATCGGGTTGGCGTGAGGTGCGTGGTTTGTTGGGTGGAGGCTTCCGTAGGCCTCAAAAGGCTCTTCACGCCCATCCGAGTAAATCACCACTTCACGTCCAACTCTTTTTTCTTCACAAATTGATCGACCCAGCATCCTTTCAAGATGACAAGATCGGCAAGCAGCATCACAGCAAGCTCGCAAAGTGCTGTGGTATCTCCTCTGCAACTTCTCAAATGTCGAATCAAATCATAGAAAGACTAACCAGATCTTTGCTGCTGGCCACTCGCTCAAACATTGAAGAGATGCCATAATCAAGGCGAAACAGAAATGTATCAATTCGGAGTTCATTGGGTTATAGTCCAACTCTTTTTTCTTTTACGTTCTCCACTGTCGACAAGCGAGACCCCTTGTGCACTAATATGCGCGCACACACACACAAGGTTTTGTTTCAGATATGCTAAATCTTGTGCCTTTTTTTGACGTTAAATCTTGTGTATAGCATACACAGAGGGAAAGGAAGAAGAGAAGAGGGGAGAAATTTACATGTTTGTTCCTTCAAGTCTCTGGCGCACAACGATTCCATCCCACAACTCAAGAAACACTATAATATGATACTTATAAACGTGAATACATAGCACTATACGGTACGCCTTATGGTCCCGTTGACAGTAGAGCTCCCTGCCGCCGTGTGGCGCGACATTTTTGCAGAAAGCCCCCTCCCTTTTGCGGAAAAACATGCGCTCCCCCAGTCCACGCACCTTGCCACGTCTCCGGACCCATTTGTCATCCTCCCAAGCGGAGTAGTCAAATCGTCATAGCCTTATTCAGTACACCAGCCGCCTCCAGTCTATCACTCCGAGCCAGCCACACCTCCCACACCACCACTCCTCTCACCTCCGCTCTGTCTCTTCCTATCTCCCCCAAATCCCTCAGCCGAGCTTGCCCAAATCCCTATCCATTCTCACCCTCGCCAATCGATCTCCATCCGTCGCCGTCCAATCTCGAATCCGCAATGGAGATCACTCCTCCGTTGGCGGAACTCCTCGTTCAGGTGGCTGTCAGCGATGCAGAGAAGCTCTCCCGGCTGAGCGAGATATGATCATGGTTCCTTGACCTGGCGATGATCTACAAGGAGGCAGTCATCAACGTTGGTTGCCTTACAGACGAGGGGAAGGCCTACATGCACCCGAACCGCTCTCTTCCGGTGGAGTACTACTACCAGGCGATGATGGAGGCGGAGAGCGATGATCCGGTGCAGAGGTGCAGATGGCGCGGGTCATGGCACTAGGCAGGGCGCAGGCGCTGTCGCGTGTCATGCTGCTGGTCAGGACACATAAAAAACAGTTTGAGTTATTTGACACATAAAAAGAGTTATATTGTATTATTTGACACATTAAAATTGTTTGAATTTTGTTGTATTATTTAGCACATTTAAAAAATTAGATTGAATTTCGATGTATTATTTAACACATAAAAAGGGTTTAGGGTTTAAACAATGTTTTATTATTTATCGCATGAAAAAACTTTTATTTGAACTCTGTTGCATTATTTAACACATGACAATTTTCTTTAACATTGATACCTGCATTATTTTACAGATGGAAGTAAAAATAAGTGCAAAATGGATTGGACAAGTTGGAAGAGCATGCAAGTCATGTTTAGACATGATGTTCTATGATGCAAGAGCCAAATTGTTCTATCTATATCATGTTTATACCTGATGTTTTATGATGCAAAATGAATTGTTAGGCATATTCATGAATATTATGACCGAGGCATTGACTGATAAATACCTAGGTTTGTCAGCAATTTTGGGTATTGGTAGAAGTGATTTCCTTCACTTCTTAATTGACAGTGGCCTAAAGAGAGTAAGTAGGTGAAAAGAGAAGTTGTTCCATGATGTACAGCTCAGTGCGGCATCTTGTAGTCATAGAATTGTTCCATGATGTACAACTCAGTGCCGGCATCCGAGACCCCAAATTTGGCATCGAGTGTGTCCCACATATTGTTTCCATTGTCAATTAACGCATAAGCATCAACTATGTTTTCACTAAGAACACTCAAGAGAGCCGCCTTAAACAGAGTACCCATTTTCTGAAAAGCTTGTTCCTGTTGAGCATCATACTCTCCTTGGGGTTTGCCAAGAGTTGCGTCATAGCAACTCATGGTCTGAAACCATAAGGCTGCTCTCACGCGTCATCTCTTATAGTGGATACCCTCAAACATAGGAGGTCTCATGGAAGCAGCAAAACCACTCGGGGTAAATTGCCTATAATAAGGTTTTTGGATTGTTGGAAATATGAGCAATTTACCATATGATTTTATGAACAGAAATATTAGATAAAACATGACTATTGTAGCAGAGATAAAACAAGTCATGCAATCCGACAGAGAAAAGGTAAATAGCATCTGCATGTATGAACTAGAACCAAACATATCCAAAGCAAACACTAGAGTAAGTTTGTGGCAGAACATCTAATAGAAAGAGTATGAGAACGTACGGAACAGGATCAGAAGGAGAAGCACCCGTCTTGGGGTCATGTTCTCGCCGGCCATGTTGTTGAAGAGGTTGTCAACGTTGGGAAAGAAGTCATTGTTGGGGAAGTAGTCGTCGGAGTCCGACGAAGAAGTCAGTACTCGCGCGGAGCGCTCCCCAAAAACCTTATCACACTTCTCCCGTACAAGACTCAAAGAGGTGCGGTTTCAGAGGCCTACTGTCCCGACCTACGGTGCACACCACAAGCCGGGATGGGGAAGATCGTAGCGGTAGCATAGTGCTCAGGAGGATGGTGTTCTGATGTGCCTCTCTGGGGAGGAGCGACATCCCTTTTATTGGCATAGGAGAAGGAGGCGAATAGGCTGCGTCGGGAGCTGAAGGGAACGAGGGAGATGAAACGAATCGGTAGTAGCCGAAGGGTGCAGCGTTCGTATTCAAAGTCCATTACAGCAAAAACTTTCATCTTCCGAGTGACCTTTCGTATACCAATCATGCATGGCAAAAATGTAGACATGGGCTCGGCTCATTCCCGCGTCGAGGCGTGGCGGGCAGCGGAGGAGCGCGTGGATGTCCCTCTTGTTTTCATGCTCATACATGTGGGGAAACAACCTCCATTATAAGGAGGTCCAACTCCCACGAAACTAGTAATCTGGGACTAAACTTTAGTAATACCCCTTGCCTTGCACGAATGGGCTGAATGGACCTTTAGGATTTGTTAAGAATTTCTGAAATAGCTATTGGGTTGTCCCAAGATAGACTAAATTCCAACAATATATATATATGCCTCATGCTAATTCTCTGTGAGCATTGTTCGATCCGTAGATGTGGCGATGAAGGTGACGACGGCGAACAGCGGTGGCGCCACTGCGACGGTGACCCCCATGGACTGCAAGGTGCTCCCGACCATCCCCGGTATATGCACCCCCAACAAGTGTGCATGAAGGACTGCCAGGGCAGCATCAGCGGCATCTCGGTGGGCGAGTACGTTTTCGACGGATGCCGGTGCACGTACTGCACTATCCCACCTAGTGGTCGTCGGAACTGAACGGAGAGAAGGCATACGCTGCTGCATGTTGGAATTTTTCTAGTAAGCCTTTGGCCCAAACCTCAACTAAAATTCTGAAATTCTCTTGGCCCATTGATGCACATATGTGAGTGGAGTGAGTGAGACTAAAGTTTAGTCCCACCACCGAAGTTGAGTGATAGTTGCACCTCTTTATAAGGTGAGCTCTTTTACCACTTGTATGAGCATGAGAAGAGGAGACCTACATGCGCGCTCCTCCTCCTCGCTTGCCTCGCCATGCCACGCCTTGTCACGATGCGTCGCGGGTTGCGAGATTGAGCCGAGCCGAGAACAGAGCTATGCACATTGTCTATATTTTTGCTGCTCGGGAAAATTAATGAGTGATTAATTAATAATTAACAGACGCGTTAATTACTGAACTGTTTCCGATTCTTCTGGATCGCGACTCGGACGTGGGGTTTACTCCCACGACCTACCCAGCCTGCACTATATAGCCAGGCATACGTCTACCCTAGCCGCTGCCGTATTGTATGGTTTCGCACCACCATTCTAGAACATTGCACTGCCACGCAAGTCTTCTCCATCCCTCTTTCCGGTGTGCACAACAAGAAGGGACAACAGGCCTCCGGAACCCCACCTCTCGTGATCTTGTACGGGAGTGGGGCGATCAGGTTTTTGGGGAGAGCACTCGCGCGACTGCTGGCAGTGACGACTTCGCCAACGATGACTTCTTCCCCGACCTCGACAGCCTCATCCTCAACAACATGGGGCGACAACCTCAACGCCGTCGGTGCTGCTCCCGCTGCACCATATGTGATTCTATCCTTCTTGTTCGAGATCCTGGTAGAATTCATGTTTCTAGTATGTGCCCTAAATGTGATATATTCATCTACTATGCTAGTTCGCATGATTAGTTTGATCTCTGCTGGGCTATGTGATACGTCTCCGTCGTATCTATGATTTTTGATTGTTCCGTGCCAATATTATACAACTTTCATATATTTTTGGCAACTTTTTATACTATTTTTGGGGACTAACATATTGATCCAGTGCCCAGTGCCAGTTCCTGTTTGTTGCATGTTTTTGTTTCGCAGAATATCCATATCAAATGGAGTCCAAACGGGATAAAAACTGACGGAGATTTTTTTGGAATATATGTGATTTTTGGGAAGAAAACTCAACGTGAGACGATGCTCGAGGGGCCCACGAGGCAGGGGGGAGCCCCTGACCCTTGTGGCCACCCCGTAAGGCAGTTGATGCCCTTCTTTCTCCGCAAGAAAGCTAATATCCAGATAGAGATCGTGTTAAAATTTCAGCCCAATCGGAGTTACGGATCTTCGGGAATATAAGAAACGGTGAAAGGGCAAAATCTGGGAACGCAGAAACAGAGAGAGACAGAGAGACAGATCCAATATCGGAGGGGCTCTCGCCCCTCCCACGCCATGGAGGCCATGGACCAGAGGGGAAACCCTTCTCCCATCTAGGGAGGAGGTCAAGGAAGAAGAAGGAGGGGGGCTCTCTCCCCCTCTCTTTCGGTGGCACCGGAGTGCCACCGGGGGCCATCATCATCACCGCAATCTTCACCAACAACTTCACCGCCATCACCACCAACTCTTCCCCCCTCTATGCAGCTGTGTAACCTCTCTCTTACCCACTGTAATCTGTACTTAAACATGGTGCTCAACGCTATATATTATTTCCCAATGATGTATGGCTATCCTATGATGTTTGAGTAGATCTGTTTTGTCCTATGGGTTAATTGACGATCGTGATTGGTTTGAGTTGCATGTTTTATTATTGGTGCTGTCCTATGGTGTTCTCCATGTCGCGCAAGCATGAGGGATTCGCGCTATAGGGTTTGCAATATGTTCATGATTTGCTTATGGTGGGTGGCGTGAGTGACAGAAGCACAGACCCGAGTAAGTAGGTTGTTTGCGTATGGGATAAAGAGGACTTGATACTTTAATGCTATGGTTGGGTTTTACTTTAATGATCTTTAGTAGTTGCGGATGCTTGCTAGAGTTCCAATCATAAGCGCATATGATCCAAGTAGAGAAAGTATGTTAGCTTATGCCTCTCCCTCAAATAAAATTGCAATAATGATTGCCTAGGGACAAATAACTTTCTCGTGACAAAAGCTCTCTACTAAAACTAATTTAGTTGTGTCTTTATCTAAACAGCCCCTACTTTTTATTTACATGCTCTTTATTATCTTGCAAACCTATCCAACAACACCTACAAAGTACTTCTCGTTTCATACTTGTTCTAGGTAAAGCGAACATCAAGCGTGCGTAGAGTTGTTTCGGTGGTCGATAGAACTTGAGGGAATATTTGTTCTGCCTTTAGCTCCTCGTTGGATTCGACACTCTTACTTATCGAAAGAGGCTACAATTGATCCCCTATACTTGTGGGTTATCAAGACCTTTTTCTGGCGCCGTTGCCAGGGAGCAATAGCATGGGGTGAATATTCTCGTGTGTGCTTGTTTGCTTTATCACTAAGTAATTTTTATTTGCTATTCTTAGTTGTTTTCTATCTTTAGTTATGGGTAGGAAACGCAAAATACCAAAAAAATTAGTTGTACCTACTGAACCAATGGTTGAAGAACCACTCAAAATCTATCACACTCCTGAAGATTATTACTTGGATCATCTTCGATCCCTATGTGCTCGTGCTGAAACCCCAACTAGCTTAATTGAGGGCAAATCTTTAGATGAGCATGCTTGTTATGTGCGACACCGTATATCTGAAAAAGGGAAACTTTTACTGGGTCAAATTCATCGTTTGCAATGTTATGCTTGGAATTTATGTGAAATATATGATTTTACTTGTTGTTCTGAAAACCCTAAGAAACACCTTCCCTATCAATGTGAGTTTAATGATAATGGAATCGTATCTTCGTATGCTAAAGGTGTTTATAGTTACTATGATGTTCAACAAATTGAAGAATTTGTTGCTTTTAAGGGTGCTTACGAAATTGCTTCTTTGATTGAAAAGTATGACGCAACTCTTTACAAATCTGAAATTTTTGCCATACTTAAATATTGCTATGATAATTATGCTTCTAATGCCTATGTTGAACCATATATGGAGGATTACTCCGCTTTCCAAGAAGAGAATAATATTTTGCAGGAGTCTGTGGAAGAAGAAATTGATGAAACTGTGAGCTCATTGGATGAAAAAGATGATGAGGAGAGCGAAGAACAAAAGGAGGAACAGAGGATTAGCTACCCATGCCCACCTTCTAATGAGAGTAACTCTTCAACTCATACATTGTTTAATTTCCCTTCGTGCTTACCGAAGGATGAATGCTATGATGATTGTTATGATCTCGTTGATTCTTTTGAAATATCCCTTTTTGATGATGCTTGCTATGCTTGTGGCCAAGATGCCAATATGAATTATGCTTATGGAGATGAACTTGCTATACTTGCTTATGTTAAACATGAAATTGTTGCTATTGCACCCATGCATGATAGTCCTATTATCTTTTTGAATTCTCCCAACTACACTATATCGGAGAAGTTTGCACTTATTAAGGATTATATTGATGGGTTGCATTTTACTATTACACATGATGATTTTGATGAATATAATATGCATGTGCTTTTTTCTCCTACTTGCAATTATTATGAGAGAGGAACTATATCTCCACCTCTCTATGTTTCCAATACAATAAAATTGCAAGAAACTATTTATACTATGCATTGGCCTTTACTATGTGTGCATGAATTGTTCTTTTATGACATGCCGATGCATAAGAAGAGAGTTAGAGTTCGTTGTTGCGTGATATATGTTACTTTGTGCTCACTACTAAATTACAAATCATTGTTAATTAAAATTGACTTTGATATACCTTGGGATCCGGGTGGATCCATTACTTGAGCACTATATGCCTAGCTTAATGGCTTTAAAGAAAACGCTGCCAGGGAGACAACCCGGAAGTTTTAGAGAGTCATTTATTTCTGTTATGTGCTTTTATAAAATTTAAAAAATAAAAATATTGTGCCAAGGTTTGCCTTTAGGATGTTTACTTTGCTTGTTGGTTTGCACGGTGCAGGACAGAAACTTTGTCTGTAGTGCGCGATTTTCAATTTTTACTGGAACGTCAAATGGTTCTGATTCTTTCTGCACTGTATTTCTATGCAAATTTTTTTATTTTTCCTAACTTTGGCAGAATTTTGCAAGTAACAGAAGTATGGTGAATGTTCAGATTATTACAGACTGTTCTGTTTTAGACAGATTCTGTTTTTGATGCATAGTTTGCTTGTTTTGATGAAACTATCGATTCATATCAGTGGATTAAGACATGAAAAAGTTATACTACAGTATACACAATGAAAAAACAAAATATGAATTGGTTTGCAACAGTAATTAGATTAGTGATTTGCTTTACTATACTAACGGATCTTACCGAGTTTTCTGTTAATGTTTTGTGTGGATGAAGTGTTCAATGATCGAGAAGGTGTCGATGTGAGAAGAAGGAAGCGAGGAAAGAGCTCAAGCTTGGGGATGTCCAAGGCACCCCAAGTAAATATTCAAGGAGACTCAAGCGTCTAAGCTTGGGGATGCTGCGGAAGGCATCCCCTCTTTCTTCAACAAGTATCGGTATGTTTTCGGATTCGTTTCATTCATGTGATATGTGCAATCTTGGAGCGTCTTTTGAATTTAGTTTTCATTTTTCTTTTATGAACCATGCTGGTATGAGATAGTCCTTGGTTGATTTATAGAATACTCAATGCACGTCACTTATATCTTTTGATTATGGCTTTATAGAATGCTTCATGTGCTTCACTTATATCATTTGAAGTTTGGATTGCATGTTTCTCTTTACATAGAAAACCACCATTTGAAGAATGCTCTTTTGCTTCACTTAGATTTGTTGGAGCATGGGCATGTCTTTTGTAGAAAGAATTAAACTCTCTTGCTTCACTTATATCTATTTAGAGAGATGACAGGAACTGGTCATTCACATGGTTAGTCATAAAATCCTACATAAACTTGTAGATCACTGAATATGATATGTTTGATTCCTTGCAATAGTTTTGCGATATAAAGATGGTGATATTAGAGTCATGCTAGTGGGTAGTAGTGGATTAGTAGAAATACTTGTGTTGAGGATTGTGATTCCCGTAGCATGCACGTATGGTGAACCGTTATGTAACGAAGTCGGAGCATGAGGTATTTATTGATTGTCTTCCTTATGAGTGGCGGTCAGGGACAAGCGACGGTCTTTTCCTACCAATCTATCCCCCTAGGGGCATGCGTGGTAGTACTTTGCTTCGAGGGCTAATAAACTTTTGCAGTAAGTATGTGAGTTCTTTATGACTAATGTTGAGTCCATGGATTATACGCACTCTCACCCTTCCATCATTGCTAGCCTCTTCGGTACCGTGCATTGCCCTTTCTCACCTCAAGAGTAGGTGCAAACTTCGCCGGTGCATCCAAACCCCGTGATATGATACGCTCTGTCACACATAAACCTCCTTATATCTTCCTCAAAACAACCACCATACCTACCTATCATGGCATTTCTATAGCCATTCCAAGATATATTGCCATGCAACTTCCATCATCATCATATACATGACTTGAGAATTCATTTTCATATTGCTTTGCATGATTGTAAGATAGCTAGCATGATGTTTTCATGGCTTGTCCATTTTTTGATGTCATTGCTACGCTAGATCATTGCACATCCCAGTACACCGCCGGAGGCATTCATATAGAGTCGTATCTTTGTTCTAGTATCGAGTTGTAATATCGAGTTGTAAGTAAATAAAAGTGTGATGATCATCATTATTAGAGCATTGCCCTAGTGAGGAAAGGATGATGGAGACTATGATTCCCCCACAAGTCGGGATGAGACTCCGGACGAAAAAAAAGAGAAAGGCAAAAAAAAGAGAAGGCCAAAAAAAGAAAAAAATGAGAGAAAAAGATAGAAGGGGCAATGTTACTATCATTTTACCACACTTGTGCTTCAAAGTAGCACCATGTTCTTCATATAGAGAGTCTCTTGAGTTATCACTTTCATATGCTAGTGGTAATTTTCATTATAGAACTTGGCTTGTATATTCCAATGATGGGCTTCCTCAAATGCCCTAGGTCTTCATGAGCAAGCAAGTTGGATGCACACCCACTTAGTTTCAGTTTGAGCTTTCATATACTTATATCTCTAGTGCATCCATTGCATGCCAATCCCTATTCCTCACATTGACATCAATTGATGGGCATCTCCATTGCCCGTTGATTAGCCGCGTTGATATGAGACTTTCTCCCTTTTTGTATTCTCCACACAACCTCCACCATCATATTCTATTCCACCTATAGTGCTATGTCCATGGCTCACGCTCATGTATTGCGTGAGGGTTGAAAAAGCTGAAGCGCGTTAAAAAGTATGAACCAATTGCTCGGCTTGTCATCGGGGTTGTGCATGATGTGAATATTTTGTGTGGTGAAGATGGAGCATAGCCAGACTATATGATTTTGTAGGGATAACTTTCTTTGGCCATGTTATTTTGAAAGGACATGATTGCTTTATTAGTAGGCTTGAAGTATTATTGTTTTTATGTCAAATGATAGACTATTGCTTTGAATCACTCATATCTTAATATTCATGCCATGATTAGATATGTAATCAAGCTTATGCTCGGTAGCATTCCACATCAAAAATTATTATTTTATATCATTTACCTACTCGAGGACGAGCAGGAATTAAGCTTGGGGATGCTGATACGTCTCCGTCATATCTATAATATTTGATTGTTCCATGCCAATATTATACAACTTTCATATATTTTTGGCAACTTTTTAAACTATTTTTGGGGACTAACATATTGATCCAGTGCCCAGTGCCAGGTCCTGTTTGTTGCATGTTTTTGTTTCATAGAATATCCATATCAAACGGAGTGCAAACAGGATAAAAATTGACAGAGATTTTTTTGGAATATATGTGATTTTTGGGAAGAAAAATCAATGTGAGACGATGCTCGAGGGGCCCACGTGGCAGGGGGCGCGCCCCTGACCCTCGTGGCCACCCCGTAAGGTGGTTGATGCCCTTCTTTCGCCGCAAGAAAGCTAATATCCGGATAGAGATCGTGTTACAATGGCAGCCCAATCGGAGTTACAGATCTCCGGGAATATAAGAAACGGTGAAAGGGCAGAATCTGGGAACGCAGAAACAGAGAGAGATAGAGAGACAGATCCAATCTCGGAGGGGCTCTCGCACCTCCCATGCCATGGAGGCCATGGACCAGAGGGGAAACCCTTCTCCCATCTAGGGAGGAGGTCAAGGAAGAAGAAGGAGGGGGGCTCTCTCCCCCTCGCTTCCGGTGGCACCGAAGTGCCACCGGGGGCCATCATCATCACCGCAATCTAAACCAACAACTTCACCGCCATCACAACCAACTCTTCCCCCCTCTATGAAGTGGTGTAGCCTCTCTCATACCCACTGTAATCTCTACTTAAACATGGTGCTCAACGCTATATATTATTTCCCAATGATGTATGGCTATCCTATGATGTTTGAGTAGATCCGTCTTGTCCTATGGGTTAATTGATGATCGTGATTGGTTTGAGTTGCATGTTTTATTATTGGTGCTGTCCTATAGTGCTCTCCGTGTCGCGCACGCATGAGGGATTCCCGCTGTAGGGTTTGCAATATGTTCATGATTTGCTTATGGTGGGTGGCGTGAGTGACAGAAGCACAGACCCGAGTAAGTAGGTTGTTTGCGTATGGGATAAAGAGGACTTGATACTTTAATGCTATGGTTGGGTTTTACCTTAATGATCTTTAGTAGTTGCGGATGCTTGATAGAGTTCCAATCATAAGTGCATATGATCCAAGTAGAGAAAGTATGTTAGCTTATGCCTCTCCCTCAAATAAAATTGCAATAATGATTACCAGTCTAGTTATCGATTGCCTAGGGACAAATAACTTTCTCGTGACAAAAAGCTCTCTACTAAAACTAATTTAGTTGTGTCTTTATCTAAACAGCCCCTACTTTTTATTTACATGCTCTTTATTATCTTGCAAACCTATCCAACAACACCTACAAAGTACTTCTAGTTTCATACTTGTTCTAGGTAAAGCGAACATCAAGCATGCGTAGAGTTGTATCGGTGGTCGATAGAACTTGAGGGAATATTTGTTATGCCTTTAGCTCCTCGTTGGGTTTTACACTCTTACTTATCGAAAGAGGCTACAATTGATCCCCTATACTTGTGGGTTCTCACTATCATGATTTATCTTCTGTTTATTCGGAACTAATCTTGTAGTAATTTGCTCATATTCCCAACAATCCAAAAACCTGATAATAGGAAATTTTCTCCGAATGGTTTTGCTGCGCATTTGAAGCCACCTGCCTTTAAGGGGGTGCAATATAAGTGGTGGCACACGAGAGCAGTTTACTGGTTTCGGACCATGTGTTGCTATGACGCCACTAAGGGCAAGCCTGAGGGTGATCTTAATCCAGCACAGTTGGAAGCTTTTGAGAAGATCGATACTCTCTTTAAAGGCACCCTTCTAAGTGTTCTTGATGATTCTATTGTGTCTTCGTATATGTCATTTGACAACAGTAAGGACATGTGGGCTGCGCTCGAGGCCAAGTTTGGTGCCTTGGACGCCGACAGCGAGTTGTAAGTCATTGTACAATTCTATGACTACAAGATGACTGATGAGTGCTCTACTGTACAGCAGGCTCATGAGCTACAGTCACTCGCAAAAGAACTTGAGTACTTCAAGTGTGTGTTGTCAGACAAGTTTGTTGCCGGAGGCATCATTGCCAAGATTCCACCTTCGTGGAACAATTTTGCTACTTCCCTAAAACACAAGAGACAGGAGTTTTCCATTTCGGATCTCATTGGTACTCTTGATGTTGAAGAGAAGGCGAGAGCGAAGGACACACGTGCTCGAGTTGTCGAGGGAGCTTCTAGTGCCCACATTTTATAGAAGAAGAACTTTTATCCCAACAAGTTCAAAAACAACAAGAACAAAACTCAGGGAATAGGCAAGTTTGATACAAAGAACAAGCCGTCACATTCTACCAACTTCAAGAAGAATTCTCATAAGAAGGGGAAGGGACTTTGCCATGTCTGCGGTGATCCTAATCACTAGGCTCCGAAGTGTCCTAACCGCTTTGAGGAGCGCGAACATGAGTAGAGCAGCAAGTCCGCTGATGTTGTCGTCAGTGATACTTATATGAAGGAATCTGGGTCACAGGGACTTCTCCGATGCTGATGGGGAATGGGTCACATGCCATCATTCGAGGTGTCGGTACATTCGATCTGAAGTTTACTTTGGGGAAGACCGTGTGTCTGAAGAACGTTCATCATGTGTCGTCCATCAATAAAAATCTCATTAGTGGTTCTCGTTTATGTCAAGATGGTTTTAAGTTGGTTTTCGAGTCCAATAAAGTTGTAACTTCTAAATATGGACAATTTGTCGAAAAAGGCAATAAGAGCGGAGGCTTGTTCCGCCTGTCTTTGTCATATATTTGCACTAAAGTTATTAATAATGTTTTCCACAATAATGAGTCTGATATTTGGCATTCACGACTTTGTCATATTAACTTTGGTTGCATGATGCGGCTAGCCAATATGAATTTAATTCCGAAAATCTCTACTGTCAATGGCTCCAAGTGCCAAGTATGTGTCCAAGCTAAGCAACCTCGCAAGTCCCATAAGACTGCAGAGGCAAGAGACTTGGCGCCACTAGAGAATATACATTCTGATCTTTGTGAGATGAATGGCATGTTGACAAAAGGTGGAAAGAGATAATTCATGATGTTAATTGATGACTCGACTAGATATTGTTATGTGTATCTTCTGAAATCAAAAGATGAGGCTTTAACTTTCTTCAAAAACTATAAAGCTGAAGCAAAGAACCAACTTGATCAGAAAATTAAACGGTATAGGTCTGATCGTGGTGGAAAGTATTTTTCAAATGAATTTGATTCCTTTTGTGCGGAACATGGTATAATCCATGAGAGGACGCCTCCCTACTCACCTCAGTCAAATGGGGTAGCTGAAATAAAGAACTGAACTCTAACTGATATGGTTAACACCATGTTAGACACATCAGGTCTCTCCAAGGAATGGTGGGGGGCGCTAATGACTGCGTGTCATGTCCTAAACCGAGTTCCCACAAAGCATAAGACCATGACTCCATTTGAGGAATGGGAAAGGAAAAGTTTGAAACTCTCTTACCTATGTACTTGGGATTGTTTGGCGAAAGTCAGTATACCAATTCCCAAGAAGCGCATGCTTTCACCAAAAACCGTGGATTGTGTTCTTCTGGGCTATGCTTTTCATAGCATTGGCTGTAGATTTTTTTCAAATAAAATCTGAGGTATCCGGCATGCATGTTGGTACAATTATGGAGTCGAATGATGAAACTTTATATGAGGACATAGTTCCTATGAAGGATATGTCGAGTTCATCAAATCAGGAGATACCCACAACATCTAGTGAGGAATTCACTGTAATTCCTGAACCCACCATTGTGATGGAACACATTGAGAATCATGTTGAGGGTGACAATGGAACTCCTGTGAAGAGTAAGAGATAGAGGAATGCAAAGTCCTTTGGTGATGATATCGTTGTGTACCCTATGGATGACACACCCACGACTATTTTAGAAGCCTATGCATCTACTGATGCTGACTACTGGAAGGAAGCTACTCGCAGCGAGATCGATTCCAACTTAGCTAACGGAACCTGGGATATCAATGACCGTCCTTATGGGTGCAAACCTGTAGGATATAAGTGGCTGTTAAGAAAGAAGCTTAGATCTAATGGTACGATTGAAAAGTACAAGGCATAGCTTGTGGCTAAGGGTTATACCCAGAAAGAAGGTGAAGACTTCTTCGATACCTACTCACCCGTGGCTAAACTGACCACAATCCGGGTGCTACTATCACTGGCTGCCTCACATGGTCTTCTCGTTCATCAAATGGATGTTAAGACGGATTTCCTCAACGAAGAGTTGAAGGAGGAAATTTAGATGGATCAGCCAAATGGTTTTGTAGTACCTGGTCAGGAAGGAAGGGTGTGCAGGTTACTAAAGTCTTTATATGGCCTTAAACAAGCTCCTAAGGAGTGGCATGAGACATCCGAAAGAACATTAACTGCTGCCGGCTTTGTAGTAAACGATGGTGACAAGTGTGTGTACTATTGCCATGGTGGGTGTTACGGCATATCTCTCTCAAGGTAGCTTTGGTGATTGATGACAACATGTTTGTGGACTAATCTTGTGCTTTGAATAATTCACAGATTCTCCCCTGGCACGAGACGCTTTCTTCCCCTCTGAGTGTATTTCAAGACGGTGTAGATCTTTCGTTTCTTTCTCGGTGGACTAGTTGCCTAGAGGTCACCGTACTATCAAGAGGGGGTCCGCTGGGGTATTGCATGGGTGGAATCATCACGTACACATCAGCTTCTCACCCTCCGAGCTTTTCCATTCCATTGTAGAGTTCTCTCCTCTCTTCCTTGTCCTGTCTGGGTCCAAGCAGTAGTACCGCGCACCCAGCGGTAGTACCGCTGAGGAGCCACAAGCGGCAGTACCGCTCCACAGCGGTAGTAACGCCCATGGCTCAACAGCAGTAGTACCGCTAGGGTGCTTGGCACCTCCGCCTCGTCCTCAGCATCTTTGAGAGAGTCTCTCTCTCTCTCTCTTATGCGCCCCAGCGGTAGTACTGCACTGCCAGCGGTAGTACGACCGAAGGATCACAAGCGGCAGTACCGCTCCACAGCGGTAGTACCGCCCCTGACCCCGCTGCCGTAGTACCGCTGGGCAGTCTGGCTCCTACCGCCCTGATTCGAGAGGTACTTTTTTCTCATGTCGGGTTTTGCAGCACTAGTTGCGGTTGTAGAGGCGGTAGTACCGTTCCAGGAGCGGTAGAACCGCCCCTACCACCGCGGTAGTACTGCGTTTGGGTCCTTTCCCTACTAGTCTCCTCTGCGCAGTAGTGCCGCTGGCTGGCGCGGCAGTACTGCTGTCCTGGCGGTAGTACCGCCCCCTCTCAGCGGTAGTACCGCCCTGTGCGGGGCTGGTTGGTGGGGGCAACAGTTGGATTGTTGCCCCCACTATAAAAGGGAGTCCCCTTCTTCTCTTTGACCTACCTCTTCCTCCCCCAAGCTCCATTTATTGCTCAAGCTCCATTAAATGTTCCAAGCTTCATTAAATGTTCCAAGCTCCATTTTCGCCCGATCTATCTCTCTAGCCAATCAAACTTGTTGATTTTCTCGGGAGTGGTTGAGAAGGCCCCGATCTAAACTTCCACCAAGGGATTTTCGATTCCCCCACTCATACCTAGCGGATCTTGTTACTCTTCGGTGTTTGAGCACCCTAGACGGTTGAGGTCACCACGGAGCCATAGTCCATTGTGGTGAAGCTTCGTGGTCTTGTTCGGAGACTCCGATTAAGTTGTGGAGATTGCCCCAACCTTGTTTGTAAAGGTTCGGTCACCGCCTGCAAGGGCACCAATAGTGGAATCACGGCATCTCGCATTGTGTGAGGGCGTGAGG
This sequence comes from Triticum aestivum, assembly GCF_018294505.1. NCBI lineage: Eukaryota > Viridiplantae > Streptophyta > Magnoliopsida > Poales > Poaceae > Triticum > Triticum aestivum. Next base: position 47,509,380 of record NC_057812.1, on the reverse strand, counting down.
AGAATACGGTGGCCCTAGTGGCTTTTTGGAGCATTGTGCCTCCACACCGCTCTAACGGAGACGTACTTCCCCTCAAAAGGAAGGAACTTCGGTAACACATCCTCGTCTTCACCGGATCCACTCTTGGTTATCTCTTACCTTTACTTGTGCAAGCTCTTTAGTGTTTCTTCCCTTGCTTGCTTGTATTCTTGTTGTTATTGCATCATATAGGTTGCTCACCTAGTTGCACATCTAGACAACCTACTTTGATGCAAAGTTTAATTTGGTAAAGAAAAGAAAAAATTGGTAGTTGCCTATTCACCCCCCCTCTAGTCAACCATATCGATCCTTTCAATTGGTATTAGAGCCTCGTCTCTTTATTAAGGACTTTACCGTCCAAAGAGTATGGTTGATACCGTAGACGGTGTGGAGGAACACTCCGGTGTGAATCCGATCTCGTCTACGGGCGATGGGGGAACCTCGGTGTCTCGTGAGGAGTTCAATGTGGCCTTGGAGACATTGAAAACCTCCATGACGACTGAAGTTGAAAGCATGTTTACTAAATTTCTTGAGGGGCTTAAACTATCCACCGCACCGTTGAAAGTGGGTGACCCCGCCAACAAGGTGACGGATGCTATCCCCGACAAGGGGGAAGCTAGTAGTGAAAAGGCTCCTTCTTCTAGTGGTAAGAATGGCACCGATATCTTTGCCCATGTGGAACCACCACTTGTTTATGGTGGACCGGTTCCTTCCACTCATTTGAATCATGCCGGTCCTCCCCCTAAGATTGTGAAAAATGAGGATTTTGATTCTTGGGTTTACCGCTTTAAACGTCATTTAAATCATGTGAACACTAACCTTTGGAGAATCATTGAAGAAGGTTTCTATCCACATGATCCAAGCAACTGCACTCCTCGAGAACCCGCGGACAATCAATTCAATGAGAATGCTCTCTTCATCATTCAAGATGCAATTCCACCCGAAGACCTACCTCATCTTCGTCCCTTCACCTTGGCCAAAGATGCATGGCATTGTGTTGTCTCTCTCTACCGGGGAAGCGCAAGCATTCAACGCTCCAACTATGAAGTGGTACAAGATGAGGCCGATGAGTTTGCAATGAAAGAAGATGAAGAACCTCATGAGCTTTATCGGAGAGTAACCAAACTCGCGGTCTCACTACGAGATCACGGGAGCAAGGACACGGATGACAATTGGATCAAGCGCAAATTCCTCAAGGCAATGATGCCCTATCACAAGTCCATGTCCTCCGCCATTCGTCAAAGACCGGACTTCCACACTTTGACCTCAAGCGAAGTGTTGGATGAGTTTGTGGCCATGAACATTTTGGACAAGACCGCCGACAATGCGGTGCTCCGTTCTCAACGGGCAGAGAAGCCTAACCTTGAATTGAAGGCCAAGCTCACCGTGGAAGAAGAGGAAGAGGAAGAAGAGGAGAGCAACCACGAAGATACGAAGTATGCATATCATGAACACATGGCACTTGCTTCAAGGCAATTTTGGAGCAAGAAAAACTCGAGGCCAAACTTTAGCAAAAACAACTCGAGTGGCACGAGGGGCAAGCAACGTGTAAGGACTTGCTACAATTGCGGCAACGTGAGCCATTTCGTTGCGGAATGCCCGTATGAGAAGAGGGAAGACAATGGTGGCAAGCTCATCCGAAAGGATAAGGCCAAGTCGTTCCCCAACAAGAACAACTTCACCAAGAAGACTCCTCCCAAGGCTTTGGTTGTGCAAGAAGAGTACAATGAGGATGATGAATATGATGAAGATGATGAGTCGGTTGCCATGGCCTCCGTTACCATTGCGATGACGTCACGGGGTGTCTCTCTTCGACTCACCCAATGAGAGCATCACCACCAAGTGCCTCATGGCTAAAGCCACCAACAAGGTAACCCCCAACATCAAAACTACCATCATTAATCATCCTTCTTCGACGGATAGAATTAATGAACTTGAGGGAGCTAATGTGGAGGCTAACGAGTTTGAGGCCTTTATGGGAAACCTCAAGGGAAAATCCAAGAAGCACTTTGTTGTTCTCTTGGAACAACTTGGTGAAGCCAATGACATGATCGAGGCTCACAAAGACACCATCACTAAGATGGAAGGGCATAGTCATGACTATGCCGATGAGATTTCGGATCATTCCAATGCTCTTGAGGAAGAGCGTGGTCTACGTTTGGCTCTTGAGGAGTCACACAATGTTGATCATGCTAAGTTAAAGAAAGATTATGATCATGTCTCATAGTTTCTCATGTGCTAAACTCCGAGAAGGCCGAACTTGAGGTTGATCTTGCTAGACTCAAAGAGGAGTTTGATCTACTTGACCAGGCTCACAAGGTCTTGAAGGGTGCTCATGCTAGCCTCAAAGAGTCTCATGATCAACTTCAAGTAAAGCTAACCAAGGAAAAAGCCACTTTCCCTCGTATGATGTTAATTGATAATGCAAATGCTACTAACCCGTGTTGTGAGCATGTGCATCTCGTAGAGGAGAACGCTAAGCTAAAGGGACAACTTGAGAGAGGCCTTGCAACTTGCATACAAGGCAAGAAGAACCTCAACGATCTCTTGATCAACCAAAAGGGGGTTGTGGCCAAGGAAGGGGTTGGGTACGTGCCCGACTCCAAGAACAAGAAGAAGAATGACAAGACCAAACGACATCCTCCTCTCATGCAAACCTTTGTGAAGGAGGGAGAGAGTGCCTCCGAGGAGAAGAAGAAGAACAATGTCAAGAAGGGCAATGTCACCCCTCCCAACAAAGCCGGCGATTTTAATCCTTCTTATGTGTTATGCCGTGCTAGTGATGGGCATGTTTACGCCAAATTTGTTGGTTCTCTTCATGAGTACATTGAATGGTCTATTTGGGTTCCAAAGACCCTTGTTACTAACATCAAAGGACCCATTACAAAATGGGTACCTAAAACCAAGCATTGATCTCTTGTAGGTGTTTGCTTCCGGTGGTGGATCATGGTTGCTCGATAGCGGAGCTACAAATCATATGACCGGAAGCAAGGACTTGGTGGTGGACGTGCACAAGGTTCCATCTATGCCCACCAATGTTGAGTGGGGTGACACCTCATCTTCTAAGGTATTGGGACTTGGCAAGGTGGTCATCTCTCATGATCTCACGATCGAGAAGGTCATGCTTGTTGTGTCCCTTGCATACAATTTACTTTCCGTTTGTCAACTTGCAATCATGGGCTTTGCCACTTTCTTTGATATCAATACCGTGGCCCTCTTGTGGAGCAAGACTCTTAAAGTAGCCTTCGTTGGGCATGTCGAGAACGGTCTATACGTGATTAAATTTTCGGAGCGACCCACTAAGACCGCAATGTGCCTAATGGCTAAAGTTAATGTGGGATGGATTTGGCATCGCCGTTTAGCCCATGTCAATATGAGATCTTTGCAAAGTCTCCTCAAGGGGGACCATGTCCGTGGACTAATGAATGTTAGTTTTGCTAAAGATCGTGCTTGCAGTGCATGTATCAAAGGAAAGCTACATGAGAAGGCTCACCCTCCCACGATGATCATTTATTCGAAGAGGCCTTTGGAGCTCCTTCACATGGATCTCTTTGGGCCACCATCTTTCGATAGTCTTGGAGGTAGGAAGTATTGCTTGGTGATTGTGGATGACTACTCAAGGTACACCTGGGTGTATTTCTTCAAGAAGAAGAGCGAGGCCCAACAAACCGTCATTGACTTTGCAAATGAAGCACAACATCAACACAATGCAAAGATCTTGCCAATAAGAAGTGACAATGGCACCGAGTTCAAGAACTACACCTTGGATGAATTTCTTAGTGATGAGGGAATCAAGCATCAATATTCCGCACCCTACACCCCTCAACAAAATGGTGTTGCGGAGAGGAAGAACCGGACGTTGATGGATGCGGCAAGGACCATGATGGCGGAGTTCAAGTCTCTGTACAACTTTTGGGCCGAAGCCATCAACACCGCATGTCATGCATCCAATCGGCTCTACCTCCGCAAGGGCTTGAACGAGACTCCATATGAGATACTCACCGGTAACAAGCCCAATCTCAAGTACTTCCGGGTATTCGGGTGTAAGTGTTTCATTCTCAAGAAAGGTGTTCGGTTGTCTAAATTTGAGGCTAGAGCTTATGAGGGCATATTTGTTGGCTATGCTACAAACTCTCATGCTTACTGTGTCCTCAATAAATCCACGGGACTTATTAAGGAGACGTGTAACGTGGAGTTTAATGAGAATAACGGCTCCCAAGTGGAGCAAAGTGGCACTTGTGATGTAGGTGATGAAATTCCTCCCCAAGCCATAAGAAGAATGGGTGTTGGCTTTAACCTACCCATTGAGGAACCCCTTGTGGCCGAAGGAGAAGTACAAAGCTCCACTCAAGTGGAGCCATCACCAACCCAAGGCCCACACGCTTCCGAAGAACAACATGAAGGCCCTCATCCTCAAGAACATGACCAAGGGCAAGATCACACTCAAGAGGTGTTGATACATCAAGTGATGCCCAAGGTCAAGTTCTCTCCTCCGAGCAAATTCAAGAACAAGAACAAGCCCAAGACAACGCCCAAGATGATCAAATGACTACTCCTCGTCTCACCCCCGAGGAGGAATTAGAGCGTCGTGCTGCCAAGGTTGCTTCCAAGCTCTCCACCAAGGATCATCTCATGACGAATGTGCTTGGAAGCTTAAGAAAGGGGGTAAGCACTCGTAGAAAATTAGCAAATTATTGTGAGCATCACGCGTTTGTCTCCTGTGTGGAACCCCACAAGGTCTATGAAGCGCTAGAAGATCCGGATTGGCTCAATGCCATGCATGAAGAACTCAACAACTTCGAGTGCAACAAAGTGTGGAGATTGGTGCCAAGACCGACTGGGAATCACAATGTCATAGGAACCAAGTGGATATTCAAGAACAAGCAAGATGCCCATGGGATTATCATTCGCAACAAGGCTCATTTGGTAGCACAAGGCTACTCCCAAGTCGAGGGTATCGACTACGGTGAAACCTTGGCTCCCGTTGCTCGTCTTGAATCCATTCGCATGTTGATTGCATATGCTCTCATCATAACTTTAAGTTACAACAAATGGATGTGAAGAGTGCTTTTCTTAATGGTCCTATTAATGAGTTGGTTTACGTCAAGCAACCCCCCGGGGTTCGAGGATCCCTACTTTCCCGATCATGTGTATCAACTCGATAAGGCACTCTATGGCCTTAAACAAGCCCCACGTGTGTGCTATGACCACCTTACCGAGTTGTTACAAGACCGTGGTTTTGAAGTTGGGCTAATCGACCCCACTCTTTTTACTAAGAAGGTCAAAGGGGAGTTGTTTGTGTGCCAATTATACGTTGATGATATTATCTTTGGCTCTCCTAACAAAGCTTTCAATGAGGAATTTGCCGCTCTCATGTCCTCAAAGTTCGAGATGTCCTCCATGGGAGAGTTGAAGTTCTTTCTAGGGTTCAAAGCGAAGCAAAGAAGAGAAGGAACGTTCATCAATCAATCCAAATACACTCAAGACATGCTCAAACGATTCAAGCTAAGTGACGTCAAGCCGGCCTTCACTCCAATGCCCACCAAGTGCCAACTTGACTTAGATCCTAATGGTAAAGTGGTGGATCAAAAGGTATATCGTTCCATGATTGGGTCCTTGCTTTACCTTTGTGCATCTAGACCGGACATCATGTTGAGTGTGGGAATTTGTGCACAGTTTCAAGCCGCACCTAAGGAAAGTCACTATGTGGCGGTCAAACGAATCTTTCGATATTTGGCTCATACCCCAAACTTTGGCTTATGGTACCCAAGAGGATCAAACTTCAAGCTTGTAGGGTACTCAGATTCCGATTGGGCGGGAGACAAAGAGGATAGGAAGTACACTTCCGGAGGGTGTCAATTCCTTGGTTGCTCTTTGGTAAGTTGGTCTTCCAAAAAGCAAAGTTGTGTGTCTCTCTCGTCCACTGAGGCGGATTATGTTGCCGCCGGTAGTTGTTGTGCACAACTCCTATGGATGAGGCAAACTTTAAAGGATTACGGTGTAACTTGTGACAAAGTGCCTCTTTGGTGTGACAATGAAAGTGCCATCAAGATCTCTCTCAACCTGGTGCAACACTTCAAGACGAAGCATATTGAGATTCGGTATCACTTCATCCGGGATCACATTAGGCGAGGAGAGATCAAGCTCAACTATGTCAACACTCATGACAACCTTGCAGATATTTTCACCAAGCCCTTGGATGAAGCAAGATTTCGCGAGTTAAGGCATGAGCTAAATATCATTGATTCATGAAATGTGGCTTGAACCCTTGCACACCCCACCACGCTCAATTTGTTGTCTAGTTGAGGTGTAGGCATGGACATAGGGGGAGTGTTGTTCTCTCAATGAACTCTCCCTCCCCCCATTATGCATAAATTGATCAAGTCTTTCACTTTTAGCCATTGTTGATGGTATTTGTGTTTCAAAGATGAGTTTTGGTCATGGGCCCAAGGTTAAAATCTTCGCGGCGCCATACCTCTTAACTCAAACATAGGTGGCCTCGGCCACCGCCCTCCTTCGAAGAGGTGTGTCGTTTCTCGTGTGCTCGTGTGCTCACTTTTCTTGCCATTTTGTATTTTCTTCAAGCTAAAAGCCGTGTTTGTTTAGTTGCCGTGGTGTGCTGGGCGGTACTACCGCTGGTGGTGCACGGTACTACCGCTCGTAAGCGGTACTACCGCCCCCAGCACGGTACTACCGCTGAGGGACAAGACCAGGGGGTTAAGTCGGGGCAGGGGGAGGTTTCTTCTCCCCCATACCCATTCACTACGCCCCCTCTTTTCTCTTCCTCTCTCCAGCCTCCACTCGCCGTGGGAGGGCTCTGGCGGATCTCCATCTCCGGGGCGTCCCTCTTCATTTCCGTTGGTGGAGTCGATCCCCACCTCATTCTCTTGCCATGGATGCCGGTATTGCCCCCGTTCCTTCTTTCCTTTTGTCTCATTTTCAGATCTTGTTTCTTAGGGGCAATGGTGGTTGCATCTCTAGATTTTTGGCCAAATCTAGGCTTGAGTTGGTTGGAGAAGGCAACTAGACTATCTCGATTAGAGTTTGGTAGGGATATTTTTGAATTTGGTAGGCCGGTAGTGCCGGATCTGACCACGGTACTAGGAAACCGCTGTTTCACCGCCTCGTGCTGTAGGAAACTGCTGTTTCGCCTCCTTGAGCAGTACTACCGCTCTCATTGGAGCGGTACTATATATTGACCTCGAGCGGTACTACCGCTCTCTTTGGGGCGGTACTACCGCTTGGGGCGGTACTACCGCGGGCATGTCACGGTACTACCGCTGCATGCCAAATTCCATCATTTTTCTGCCTTACCTTAATCATTTTTGTTGAGTTTGTTGGCTTATGCTCGTTCTTTCTGGTTGTTTTGCGTGTTCTTGTGTTTGGCTCCAGGTGATGACCATTCCGAGCAGCAAGGTCGCCGTATCAACCCCGGGCGTGCTACATCAAAACGCTACCGCACCTCAGAGCCAGCCGGTGGTTCCTCGAGCACCCAACCGCCTCTAGCAAGTGCATCTGCAAGTGTTCCTCCACCTCCTCAGCAATCGAAGCGATCCGCCAACAAGCCAAAGGGGAAGGCTGTGACTGAGATGACCAACAAGGAGTTTTGGGAGAAGCGTCGCCGCAACCCCTATGCGGTGGACCAAGAACCCACTTTGGTCAACCGCCCGTTCTGGAACCGTTTTCAGTTTGCCATCTACATTGATGTGATCAAGGCCAAGAAGAATCTTTTTGTTGATGTTCGCTCCATTGACACTGATGCTATGGACAAGGACCCGGAGTACTTTGGCGAAGCCCTTCAGATGTGCACTAAGCTGAACATTCTCAGGATCATGCAATTCAACAAGGATTTCGATGCGGATTTGGTGGCGCAATTCTATGCCACCGTCCATCTTGGGACGGATGTCCACAGGACTCTGACATGGATGACCAATGGCAAGCTACTTTCTATCAAGTGGAAGGCTTTCATGGAGTTACTTGATGTGGTGGATCACGGGCTTGAGACTCCTGTCGGTTTCCGCCCTCACCGCAATGCTACGTCCACCCACAAGCAAGCCCTTTGGCCCTACTGCACTGTGAAAGTTCACCCAGTAACTGAGAAGAAGACCTATGAACTATCTCCGTATCTAGACATTCTTCATAGCATCTTTCGTGAGACTCTCTTCCCTCGGATAGGGAATCTGGATATGGTCCACTCTTACCTCGTGGACTTGCTCCTTTTCTGTCAGCATGAGAAGGAAGCAAGCACTGGAGAGAGCTTGGATATTTCTCATGTCATGTGGTCTGAACTTCTCTCTGCTGTGTCTGAGTGCAAGTGCCCTATATATGGTCTATTCATCATGAGGCTCATTGAGAGGGCCTGGGCACAAACTTATCCCAGAGTGTTGCTAGAAACTGGAGACTTGGTTTCTCATGAGATCAAGCGTCTGAGGAAGAAGGACAATTGGGCAGCGCCTCACACAGGGGGTCCATCTGCTACTGCTGCCACAGGGGGGTCCGTCTGTTGCTACTGATGATCATGAGGAGGACTTTGTCCCCTCTAGTACAGAACCGTCGTGGGCACAGAAGCTTAAGCGCAAGACGAAGAAGCTTTTCTGCATGGAGTCTCATGGTCAGTACATGACTCATGTGGCAGAGAAGCATGCCAGGACGCACCATAAGGAGCTCATGCGTCAGATGGGAGCAACAGTTGCCAGTGGGTCTGAGGGTCAGATCACTGAAGAGGAGGAATGGATTCATCAGCATTGCCCTTGGACCGATTCCGATGCCGAGCAGTTTTCGACCCACGATGAAGATGCAGAGATGTGATGTTCGAGATCTTCATCTTCCCATCACCTGGAGTCGTAGCGTCACTCTTTGCCCTTTTTGGTGTCTCGCTGCCAAAGGGGGAGAGAGTGTAGGGATTTGTGTTTGTTGCCGTGCTTTGAGTCGTCTTGTGGGTTCTTGTGTGTTCTCTCTGTCTTTATTTGGTTTGGTTTGGTGTGGGACCTAAGTTCTAGACATATGGTGTGAGACATATGCTCCCTATTGCTACCTTATTACTTATGTCTATTCTGAGTACCTTAGTTTATTATGAGATGCATGCTTGTCATGTTTATTCTCTTCTCTCATATATCTTGTGCTTAGTATTGTTGGACTATAAAATATAGGGGAGTGTTGATCCGAATGTGTGTGTCTTGCCATATCTAGGTGTACACATTCTGGGGGAGCCCGTCTATATTTTGTAGTTCTTAGTTTTCTTTGTTTTATTTCTTTTCCTTGCGCAAATCCCTAGTTGTCATCAATCCACCAAAAAGGGGGAGATTGTTACATCATATCTCTCTCAAGGTAGTTTTGGTGATTGATGACAACATGTTTGTGGACTAATCTTGTGCTTTGAGTAATTCACAGATTCTCCCCTGGCACGAGACGCTTTCTTCCCCTCTGAGTGTATTTCAAGACGGTGTAGATCTTTCGTTTCTTTCTCGGTGGACTAGTTGCGTAGAGGGCACCGTACTATCAAGAGGGGGTCCGCTGGGGTATTGCATGGGTGGAATCATCACGTACACATCAACTTCTCACCCTCCGAGTTTTTCCATTCCATTGTAGAGTTCTCTCCTCTCTTCCTTGTCCTGTCTGGGTCCAAGCGGTAGTACCGTGCATCCAGCGGTAGTACCGCTGAGGAGCCACAAGCGGCAGTACCGCTCGTGGCTCCACAGCAGTAGTACCGCTGGGGTGCCTGGCACCTCCGCCTCGTCCTCAGCATCTTTGAGAGAGTCTCTCTCTCTCTCTCTCTTATGCGCCCCAGCGGTAGTACCGCACTGCCAGCGGTAGTACGGTCAAAGGCTCACAAGCGGCAGTACCGCTCCACAGCGGTAGTACCGCCCGTGACCCCGCTGCCGTAGTACCGCTAGGCAGTCTGGCTCCTACCGCCTCGATTCAAGAGGTCTTTTTCTCATGTTGGGTTTTGCGGCACTAGTTGCGGTTGTAGAGGCGGTAGTACCGTTCCAGGAGCGGTAGTACCACCCCTACCACCGCGGTAGTACCGCGTTAGGGTCCTTTCCCTACTAGTCTCCTCTGCGCGGCAGTGCCGCTGGCTGGCGCGGCAGTACCGCTGTCCTGGCGGTAGTACCGCCCCCTCTCAGCGGTAGTACCGCCCTTTGCGGGGCTGGTTGGTGGGGGGCAACGGTTGGATTGTTGCGCCCACTATAAAAGGGAGTCCCCTTCTTCTCTTTGACCTACCTCTTCCTCCCCCAAGATCCATTTATTGCTCAAGCTCCATTAAATGTTCCAAGCTCCATTTTCGCCTGATCTATCTCTCTAGCCAATCGAACTTGTTGATTTGCTCGGGAGTGGTTGAGAAGGCCCCGATCTACACTTCCACCAAGGGATTTTCGATTCCCCCACTCATCCCTAGCTGATCTTGTTACTCTTGGGTGTTTGAGCACCCTAGACGGTTGAGGTCACCACGGAGCCATAGTCCATTGTGGTGAAGCTTCGTGGTCTTGTTGGGAGCCTTCGATTAAGTTGTGGAGATTGCCCCAACCTTGTTTGTAAAGGTTTGGTCGCCGCCTTCAAGGGCACCAATAGTGGAATCACGGCATCACGCATTGTGTGAGGGCATGAGGAGAATACGGTGACCCTAGTGCCTTTTTGGGAGCATTCTGCCTCCACACCGCTCTAACGAAGATGTACTTCCCCTCAAAAGGAAGGAACTTCGGTAACACATCCTCGTCTTCACCGGATCCACTCTTGGTTATCTCTTACCTTTACTTGTGCAAGCTCTTTAGTGTTTCTTCCCTTGCTTGCTTGTATGCTTGTTGTTATTGCATCATATAGGTTGCTCACCTTGTTGCACATCTAGACAACCTACTTTGATGCAAAGTTTAATTTGGTAAAGAAAAGTAAAAATTGGTAGATGCCTATTCACCCCCCCTCTAGTCAACCATATCGATCCTTTCAGTGGGGGCGAAGGAGTTATTCTTTGTCTATATGTCGATGACATATTGATCTTTGGAACCAAACTTGATCTAATCAAGGAGGTTAAGGATTTCTTATCTCGCTGTTTTGAGATGAAGGATCTAGGAGTAGCTGATGTTATCTTAAACATCAAGCTGTTGAGAGATGAGAATGGTGGGATCACACTGCTTCAGTCTCACTATGTGGAAAAGATCTTGAGTCGTTTTGGATATAGCGACTGCACGCCTTCTCCAACTCCATATGGTGCTAGTGTGTTGCTTCGAAAGAATCGACGGATTGCTAGAGATCAACCGAGGTATTCTCAGATCATTGGCTCGCTTATGTATTTGACGAGTGCCACGAGGCCTGACATCTCTTTTGTTTTGACCAAGCTGAGTCAGTTTGTGTCAAAACCGGGAGATGATCATTGGCATGCACTTGAGAGAGTTATGTGCTACTTTAAAGGCACTGCGAGCTATGGGATTCACTACACCGAGTATCCAAGGGTACTGGAGGGTTATAGTGACTCAAACTGGATATCTGATGCTGATAAGATTAAGGCCATAAGTGGTTATATTTTTACACTTGGTGGTGGCGCTATTTCCTAGAAGTCTTGCAAGCAGACCATCTTAACAAGGTCAACTATGAAAGCTGAAGTCACAGCATTAGACACTGCCACTTTTGAAGCAGAGTGGCTTTGTGAGCTCTGATACGTCTCCGACGTATCTATAATTTTTGATTGTTCCATATTGTTATATTATCAATCTTGGATGTTTTATAATCATTTTCTAGTCATTTTATATCATTTTTCAGTACTAACCTATTGACATAGTGCCAAGTGCCAGTTGCTGTTTTTTCCATGTTTTTTACATCGTAGAAAATCAATATCAAATGGAGCCCAAATGCCACGAAACTTTACGGAGATTTTTTATGGACTAGAAGACACGTAATGGGCCCTGGTTACGCCTAGGGTGCTCCGAGGGGAGCACAACCCACCAGGGCGCGCCAGGGGGCCCAGGCGTGCCCTGGTGGGTTGTGCCCACCTCGGGTGCCCCCCGGACCGCCTCTTTGCTCTATAAATACCCCAATATTCCCCAAAACCCTAGGGAAGTTGACGAAATATTCATCCAGCTGCCGCAGAGTACAGAACCACCAGATCGAATCTAGACACCATCTCGGATGGGGTTCACCACCTCCATTGGTGCTTCTTCGATGATGCGTGAGTATTTCTTTGTAGACCTTCGGGTCTGTAGTTAGTAGATAGATGTCTTCCTCTCTCTCTCTCTATCTCTCTCTCTCTGAATTCTCAATACAATGGTCTCTTGGAGATCCATATGATGTAACTCTTTTGCGGTGTGTTTGTTGGGATCGATGAACTTTGAGTTTATGATCACATCTATCTTTTTATATCCATGAAAGTATTTGAGTTTCTTTGATCTCTTTTATGCATGATCTTTTATAGCCTCGTATTTCTTCTCCGATATTTGGGTTTTCTTCGGCCAACTTGATCTATTTATCTTGCAATGGGAAGAGGTGCTTTGTAGTGGGTTCGATCTTACGGTGCTTGATCCTAGTGACAGAAAGGGAACCGACACGTATGTATCATTGCTACTAAGGATAAAGCGATGGGGTCTATCTCTACATAGATAGATCTTGTCTACATCATGTCATCATTCTTATTGCATTACGCCATTTCTCCATGAACTTAATACACTAGATGCATGCTGGATAGCGGTCGATGTGTGGAGTAATAGTAGTAGATGCAGGCAGGAGTCGGTCTACTAATCTTGACGTGATGCCTATGTAATGATCATTGCCTGGATATTGTCATGTGTATTTGAAGTTCTATCAATTGCCCAACAGTAATTTGTTTACCCACCATTTGCTATTTTTCTCGAGAGAAGCCACTAGTGACACCTACGGCCCCTGGGTCTCTTTCTCATATTATTTGCCTATGCGATCTATTTTATTTGCCTTTTATTTTCAGATCTATTAAACTAAAAACACAAAAATACCATGCTGCAATTTATTTTATTTTGCGTTCGATCTATCAATATTTACAACTTTCTCTCGTCAACGCACCAATTTCTCGCACCGTTGCCCGAAAGGGATTGATAACCCCTTTAACATGTTGGGTTGCGAGTATTTGTTATTTGTGTGCACGGGCTGGTTACGTTCTGTTGGTTGGTTCTCCTATTGGTTCGATAACCTTAGTTTCATATCTGAGGGAAAAACCTACCGCCGATGTGCTGCATCATCCCTTCCTCTTTGGGGAAATACCGACGTAGCTTCAAGCGGCATCACAAGGAATTTATGGCCCCGTTGCCGGGGAGGATCTTCAACATATTCCAGGTTCCTAATCACAAATCTCATCTCCTCGCAATTTACATTATTTTCCATTTACCTCTCGTTTTCCTCTCCCCAGTTCACAAAAAATTGCCGTTTTATTCACCCCTCTTTTCCGTTCGCTGTTTTCTTGCTTTCTAGTCTTAATGGCTAGCATGCCTACTCCTCCTTTGTCACCATATTTTTAAGTGCATTACTTCAAGCAAATACAAGGAGAAAATTTGAAAGATGCTTGGTATAGGCTTATGGAATCTTATTGTATTTCCAATTTAAAGGGGGACGCTAAGGTCTTGCTTCGTAATTTTTACATAGGATTGGCTTTGCAACATAGACAACTCCTAGATTTTGCTGCTAAAGGGAATTTTATTGAGCTCGATGCCAATGCTGCCTATGAAATTTTAGTTGCAGTTTTGGGGATTCCACCTCAAAAGAAAGGGTTTACTTTCACCCTAGAGGGAGTTCAAATGCTGGAAAAACTTGGTGATTTGCATAAACACATGGTTGAATTACAAAAATATAACGAACCCCTCAAAAATCTCAGTGGTAGTATCAATCGCATGAATACCTTGATTACTCTTTGCAATAAGCGATTGGATATTTTGGATCTAAAGAAGGTTTCTTTTTCAGAGAGTTTAGGGGAGCGTAAAGAGCCTCCCGGGTTTGATAAAACCCTTACAAAAGTTGCCAAAACTTCGGAAGACAAAACTTAGATCCTTGCTTTATGACTAGCTAAGGGCGTAAAACTATAGCACTTGTTGGGAGTCAACCCAATGAATAAAATTTATTTTTTCTTTTTGCTTTCTGTTCTTGAGTGTTTACACAATTATGCTACTATTATGATTGTGTTTTTTATGTTTTAATTAGTGTTTGTGCCAAGTAAAGCCTTTAGGATCTTCTTGGGTGATAGTTGTTTGATCTTGTTGAAAAAAGAAACTTTTACGCTCGCGAAAATAATTATCATTTTTAACCAGAAAGCGATAAAATACCCATTCCTTTTGCAGTAGATCAATATACAAATCTCTCATGCCGTCCTAATTTTTCAGAATTTTTGGGGTTACATAAGTATTCGAAATACTTAGATTGCTACAGAGTGTTCTGTTTTTGAAAGATTCTGTTTTCTTTGCGTTATGTGCTTATTTTGATGGCTCTATGGTTTTCTTTGATGAGTTTTTGTCATAGAAAAGTTGTAATATAGTAGATATAATGCAAGAACAAAATATGAATTGGTTTGATACAGTACTTATAGTAGTGATTTATTTTCTTATACTAACGGATCTCAAGAAGGTTTTGTTGAGTTTTGTGTGATTGAAGTTTTCAAGTTTTGGGTTATCTTACGATGGATGGAGGAATAAGGAGTAAGAAGAGCCTAAGCTTGGTGACGTCCCGGCATCCCCCGCTATTATCCAAAAGAGAGCAAGCAACTAAGCTTGGGGATGCCCCCGAGTGGCATCGACTCTTTCTTCTAACGACCATCGGTATTTTACTCGAAGCTACATTTTTATTTGTCACATACTATGTGTTTCGCTTGGAGCGTCTTGTATGATATGAGTCTTTGCTTGTTTTATTTTGTGTTTTAAGTCTTGATTCCTTGATGGACACACCTATCCAAGATAGCCAAAATTATTTCATGACTTGTTAGAATTGCTCTCTATGCTTCACTTCAATTTTTATGAGCTAATGGACTTGCTCTAGTGCTTCACTTATATCTTTTTGAGCACGGTGTGCTTTAGTATTTTTGGAAGAAATGCTCTCTTGCTTCACTTAGATTTATTTGAGAGTTAGTAAAATTTTCAAGAAATTCTCTCTTGCTTCACTTAAATTAATTTGAGAGAAAGAAAGAAATATTATGCTCATGATATTCACTTATATTTGTTTGAGCTTGTCAAAAACAACAAATAAAAATTAGTCCCAAAGTGATAGATATCCAAGAAGGATATAATAAATACTTTCATGAAGATCATTGGGCAAAATAAACTTGATTCTTAGTAATAGTTTTGAGATATGATGATGTGATATGTGAGTTATGTTGATGAGTAATTATGATTTAGTAAGAATATTGGTGTTAAGGTTTGTGATTCCCTATGCAAGCACGAAAGTCAATAATTATGCAATGAAATTAGATCCTACTTGTGGTGCATTATTCGGTGTTAGTTATGCTTAATGCTCGCTTATGAGATTATTCGTTTCTTGGTTGGTTGCTTCTCAATATTTTGCTAGCCTTCATATTGCACTAAGTACGATCTCTACTTGTACATCCAAAAACCTTTAAATCAGTTTTTCCACATGAGTCCACTATATCTACCTATATGCGGTATTCTTTTATCGTTCTAAGCAAATTTGTATGTGCCATCTCTAATTTTCAAAATAAACTTATCTTTTGTGTGTTCGTTTCGCTCGCGGAGCGGTGAGGGGTGGCTAATATTTTCCATGCTAGATGTGTTATTCTCATGATGAGTGTTTATTCACTTGTCATTACACGACAGTAAGGCAAAGGTATTAGGGATGCCCATTCCTGAAATAAAAAATGAATTTACTTTATGTTGTCAAATAATAAATTCCTTGGAAAGTGTTTCTATGGAAGGCACCCGTGGATACAGTTAGCCTTGGAAAGTGAAAGTATGGTTGAAAAAGGAATAAACTTTATTTTCTGTTTGGGAACCGCCTATGATATATCTAAGCATGGAAAGTATTGGGAACTCTAAGTCATTTTCGTTGGTGGGAAGGATACACCTCCCAAAATGTTTTTATCTCTAAGTTTTTCACTTTGAGCTCTGACACCTTTACAAATCTCTACTTCCCTCTGCGAAGGGCCTTTCTTTTACTTTAAGCAATTTATATTTTGAATTTGAGTCTCTATCTTCTCTTATAAAAGCACCAACTAGGAGGCAATATGATCGTACTTGAGTATTGGGTGTAGTTAATATGCGAGTGTGTTTCATGAATGGATCAATGGTTGAGCATGATGGGCTAGGGATAACTTATTTTATCGTTGATATTTTGAAAGACATGGTTTCTTGTTGATATACTTGAGTATTTAAATTATCATGTCAAAACTAGACTATTGCTTTGAACAATATAAAAGTTAAAATGTCCATGCTATAAAGAAAAGAATATGATATGACATGATTGCCAGCATTCCACATCAAAAATTCTGTTTTTTATCACTTACTACTCCAGGACGAGTAGGAGTTAAGCTTGGGGATGCTGATACGTCTCCAACGTATCTATAATTTTTTGACTGATCCACGCTGTTATATTATCAATCTTGGATGTTTAATAATAATTTTATAGTCATTTTTTGGTGCTAACCTATTGACATAATGCCAAGTGCCAATTGCTGTTTTTTCATGTTTTTTTACATCGTAGAAAATCAATATCAAACGGAGCTCAAATGGCACGAAACTTTACAGAGATTTCTTATGGACCAGAAGACACGTAATGGGCCTTGGCTGCGCCTGGGGGGTGCTCCGAGGGGGAGCACAACCCACCAAGGCACGCCAGGAGGCCCAGGCGCGCCCTGGTGGGTTGTGCCCACCTCGGGTGCCCCCCGGACCGCCTCTTTGCTCTATAAATAGCACAATATTCCCAAAACCCTAGGGGAGTCGACGAAATATTCATCCAGCCGTTGTAGAGTCCAGAACCACTAGATCCAATCTAGACACCATCTCGGATGGGTTTCACCACCTCCATTGGTGTCTCTCCGATGAGGTGTGAGTAGTTCTTTGTAGACCTTCGGGTCCGTAGTTAGTAGCTAGATGGTTTCCTCTCTCTCTCTCTCTCTTTGAATTCTCAATACAATGGTCTCTTGGAGATCCATATGATGTAACTCTTTTGAGGTGTGTTTGTTGGGATCGACGAACTTTGAGTTTATGATCAGATCTATATTTTTATATCCATAGAAGTATTTGAGTTTCTTTGATCTGTTTTATCCATGATAGCCTCGTATTTCTTCTCGGATATTTGGGTTTTGTTTGGCCAACTTGATCTATTTATCTTGCAATGGGAAGAGGTGCTTTGTAGTGGGTTCGATCTTATGGTGCTTGATCCCACTGACAGAAAGGGAACCGACACGTATGTATCGTTGCTACTAAGGATAAAACGATGGGATCTATCTCTACATACATAGATCTTGTCTACATCATGTCATCGTTCTTATTGCATTAATCTGTTTCTCCATGAACTTAATACACTATATGCATGCCGGATAGTGGTTGATGTGTGGAGTAATAGTAGTAGATGCAGGCAGGAGTCGGTCTACTAATCTTGGACGTGATGCCTATGTAATGATCATTGCCTGGATATCGTCATGAGTATTTGAAGTTCTATCAATTGCCCAACAGTAATTTGTTTACCCATTGTTTGCTATTTTTCTCGAGAGAAGCCACTAGTGAAACCTACGGCCCCGGGTCTCTCTCTCATATTATTTTCCTTTGCGATCAATTTTATTTGCCTTTTATTTTCAGATCTGTTAAACTAAAAACACAAAAATACCTTGCTGTAATCTATTTTATTTTGCGTTCGATCTATCAATATTTACAACTTTCTCCCGTCAACGCACCAATTTGTGGCAGCGTTACCCGAAAGGGATTGACA
Organism: Triticum aestivum; assembly: GCF_018294505.1. Lineage (NCBI taxonomy): Eukaryota > Viridiplantae > Streptophyta > Magnoliopsida > Poales > Poaceae > Triticum > Triticum aestivum. The sequence continues at coordinate 47,491,485 of NC_057812.1, read as the reverse complement.
ACCCCTTTAACATGTCGGGTTGCGAGTATTTGTTATTTGTTTGCAGGAGTTGTTTACGTTGTGTTGCTTGGTTCTCCTACTGGTTCGATAACCTTGGTTTCATATCTGAGGGAAATATCTATCGTCGTTGTGCTGCATCATCGCTTCCTCTTTGGGAAAATACCGACGTAGCTTCAAGCGACATCAAGCTCTTGATGGATTTACCTATGGTTGAAAACCAATACCCCCTATCCCGATGAACTGTGATAATCAAATTGTGATCATCAAGATAAACAGTTCTAAGGACAATATGAAGTCATCAAGGCATGTGAAGAGGAGACTAAAATCTGTCAGAAAATTGAGGAACTCCGGAGTTATTACGTTGGATTATATCCAAATGTCGAAAAACTTGGCAGATGCCTTCGCAAAGGGTCTATCACATAATGTGATAGATAATGCATCGATGGAGATGGGTTTGAGACCAACCGCATGAGTTGTCCACAGTGGTAACCCACTCTATGTGATCAGAGATCCCGTGAAGTAGAAGTGGGAGACAAGTTGTTGGTCAGCTGGGAGGAGAGTATCCCTATTTTAATTATCCCACTCCATGAAGATGCAATACTCTCCTAATCTGCATGGCAGGCTGATATTTATCTTAATGTGTTCCAAGTGGCTTATTTGAGTAAGAAGAGATGTTGTCATGCAGAGCATCTCCCGAGGAACACACCTATATGAATTTGACTGTTAACGTCGCAGTCTGTGAGAATTGGGTGTTCTCTAATAAATTCATGAATGGCCCTCTAGTATGACGTATATGCTCCACCCGCGGGGAAGCCTTATGGCTGCCCAGTATCGGTCAAGAATTTGTGTGAAACTAGTCTCGCAGAAAACTTGTAGTTCAAGTCATAGTTCACTATTCAAGTTGTGATCTAGTGTAGTATAAATCTCTGAGTGGACGTTCAACTTTATAGTCTCCACTGAGCAACGGTATATAAACAATGTTTTGGAACAAATGATGAAATGTGCCAATGAGACTTTGTGGAATTTTGCTAGTAGGCCTTTGGCCCAAAGCCCAACTAAAATTCTGAAATTCTCTTGGCCCATTCATGCACAGTTGTGAGTGGAGTGAGTGAGACTAAAGTTTAGTCCCACCATGAAAGTTGAGTGAGAGTTGCACCTCGTTATAAGGTGAGCTCTTCTACCACTTGTATGAGCATGAGAAGAGGAGACTACATGCGTGCTCCTCCTCCTTGCTCTCCACATCACGACGCGCTGTGGGTTGCGGGCTTGAGCCGAGCCGAGGACAGAGCTGTGCATGTTGTCTATATTTTTGCTGCTCAGGGAAATTAATGAGTCATTAATTAATAACTAATGGACGCGTTAATTACTGAACCGTTTTTGATTCTTTTGGATCGCGACTCACATGGGGTTTACTCCCACGACCTACCCGGCCCGCACTATATAGTCAGGCAGACGTCTACCCTAGCCGCCGCCGTATCGTATAGTTTCGCACCATCGTTCCAGAACATTGCGCTTCCACGCAAGTCTTCTCCATGCCTCCTTCCAGCGTGCACCGCAAGAAGGGACAACAGGCCTCTGGAACCCCTCCTCTCACGATCCTTTACGGGAGAGGGGCAGTCGGATTTTTGGGGAGCGCACTCACGCGACTGCTGGCAGCGACGTCTTCGCCAACGACGACTTCTTCCCCGACCTCGGCATCCTTATCCTCAACGACATGGCCGACAACCTCAACGCCGGCGGTGCTGCTCATGCTGCACCGTATGTGATGCTATCCTTCTTGTTCGAGATCGTGGTAGAATTCATGTTTCTAGTATGTGCCCTAGATGTGATATGTTCATCTACTATGCTAGTTCGCATGATTAGTTTAATCTCTGCTAGTGCTGCCATGATTTATTTTATGTTTATTCGGATTAAATCTCGTAGTAATTTGCTCATATTCCCAACACTGCATGGTTCTTTTCTATGTTGATGACCTTTGGTCGAGTAGGATATTGACCTCCTTCACTGTGACTCTCAAATAATACTCCTGTTTTTGTATATGTGTTAAGACGAGAGTTGTTCAACAGAAATCCTATTTTTTATCTCAAGACAATTGTTCCAAAATCACATTTTTTTTCATTTTCAGTAACAATACCATGTGATGATTTATATTCTTCTAGTTTGTGTCGAGCGTTGGGTAGACCAATGAGTACAACTCCTCCTACTCCGTCTTTCCGGGCGTTATGATCACACGTATTTGCATCTAAACACATAATACTTGCATCGTTTTAAATTATTTGAAGTTTTAGGTTTGCCTTGAGTCAAACTTTTTTATGTTTCATAGATCCATGAATATTCATGATAAAGTCTACACTATATCAATTATATATGGTATAAAAACATATTTTGTAATGAATTCTTTTTTGCGGAGAAATATTTTATAATGATACTAGCACGCAACGACGCGGCAAGGGTGAAAATACCACATTCATGGCTGGTTGAAAGGTTACAGGTGCAGCCGTGAGACCAAATGGTATACTGCCTTGAATTCGAAGTGTCTGTGGTGAGTGCAGGATGCTGTCTTTGGACTTTGGTACATCTCCTGCAGCAATTTGTATCTCATGGTACCCCGGGCGCAAATCTAACTTGGTATAGAATGTTCGGCCGTCCAATTCGTCCAGCAGTTCGTCAATAATCGACATGGGAAATTTGTCTTTCACGGTCACTGCCTTCAGCTGCCTATAGTCGACGCAAATCGCCAGGTGTTATCTTTCTTGCGCACCAACAACACAGGCGAAGTGCGAACCAACCTGTGATTGGATGGTTAAGAGGACAGTGATATCCCTAGCCCATCACGGTTATCCTAGACTTGACATGGGTGCTCGCATTTCCTGTATTTATTTCAGGCCTTCCGACGATGTGCATTCAGTGAAAAAAGATGTTCCATCTACTATGAAGGCGTCTGTGGCGACTTCGTCAATCCCAAGATGGTGTGACGGCTCAGTCTCTCAGATGTGCTCACAGAGGTAGGGTGTGCGTACGTGCGTTCATTGTGGTGAGTATATGTGCGTATGTATGAGAGTCTATGTAGGTAATATGTTAAAAAACGGCACAGGGAAAGCAAACGGGTTGTGACTGCATTGAATGATCCCTTGTTCTAGCATTGCTCGTACTTGTTTTTTGATTTCATCTTTCTGCTGTGAAGTGTAGCGATAAGGCTTCACCAGCATTGCACGCACACCTGGCAATAAGTTGATATGATGGTCGTCATCTCGCCGTGGTGGAAGGTCTTGTGTTGTTCGAAAGCATCTATATTTTTGTCGAGAACATGCTGAATTTGAACCAGCAACGTACAATGGCTAGCAACCGGGGGAGGAAGTGGGAGGAGAAGAAGAAGAAGCGAGAAGGTGCGACAACCAAGATGACAGAGAGGTTCGAAGACATCATGCCGAAGGAAGAGACACATGCATCAAATGCATTGACGTGAAAGAGGAAAAGAAGACCGAGAGGTTTGACAAGTTCATCATTGTGCAAGAGAAGTTGGTCAAGCTCCAAGAGAAGAAGGTTGAGCTCACGACCGCTTTGGAGGACAACAAGATTTTTGACCATGAAGATGTTGGACTTGGATCCCGATGCGGTGAAGATCGTGCAAGCCTACTATGCTATAATGTTCAAGCGCTTGGCGGCCGATTTGGAGGAGTCTACCATACAGCAAAGGATTTGGCACGGACAGCTGGTTTGGGAGACAAAAAAAATGAGATTTTCTGCACGGACAGCCAAACTTGCAAGTTTAACATTTGACACATCCGAAGTGGTTTGATTATAATTGCATATATTTGCACTTCATATTAAATTGCTACATTGATCTATGTATGCGTGTCAAACTAAGGAGGCCGGACCTTGGACAGACATTTGATGCACAAGATTGGATGGCTAGCTCTATTAGCGTTGTCTGCGAGCACATCCGAATGTGTTGGCAAATATTTAAGATGTCTGTTTTGAGGTACAGATGTCGAAGATACATGAATGGTTGTAGATCCTGTTATCGAGAGACCAATTGTGCCGTACCGCTTCCCTAAAGAAAATGTACCGTACCACTAGCTACCCATCGCATGCTCCGAGATATATGCGTGCCACGCTTCCTGTGCATCGGGTTGGCGTGAGGTGTGTGGTTTGTTGGTTGGGAGTGTGATGAGAGGCTTCCGGGGGCCCGAAAAGGCTCCGCGACGTGATGTCACAATATTGGTGGGGTGATGGCAAACACACCGGACAAAGATGCACTGTATATCATGGTGAAAATGTACATTCCAAACATGAGTAGTGGTATGGGGTTCAGAGATATACTCCCTTCGTTTCTTTTTACTCTGCATATAAGGTTTGATCAAAGTCAAGCTTTGTAAAGTTTGACTAACTTTATATTAAAAAATATAAACATTGACAATATGAAATCGATATTATCAGATGCATCACAAAATATATTTTCATACTGTGTAGTTTTAATATTGTAGATGTTCATATTTTTTCATTTAAATTTGGTCAAACTTTATATAGTTTGACTTTGACCAAATCTTAAATGTGGAGTAAAAGGAAACAGGGGGAGTACATTGCCTCAACCTTGCTCTGCTTGCTGAACGGGCGTGGTGATTAATCGAGAACGTAGATTCTCTTTGTGCTATGGTGCTACGAGAAAGATAGTACCCTTCCGGAGACCCTTCGAATGCAGAGGCGAAAAAGGTAGCTCCTATACAAGGCAGAGCATATGTGAAGGGATCAAAACTGTCAAAAAAGGTCTTATATTGGCGTGTCAATGATAGTAACAGTATAGACATGTGAAAGGATGAGTGGATCCCTCATGGTCCTTCGAGAAGAACTATAATTGATCCTACAAAAAGAATTATAACAAGAAGGGGCCATGATATCATCGAAGGTGTAGCATGTGTTAAACGCCGTTGTGCACCAACGTTCAAATGTTCTGATGCTTTGATTTCCCTGCCAAAAAGCGTAAATGTAATTTCCACAGTATACACATTTCATTTTGGCAAACAATGAATTCATACTTTTTTGGGAACACTATAAATGCATACATTATAATTATCTATATATAGGTGTGCATATATAGAGTATTATGCATATCCTGGTGACCACATAAAGGCCTTCCTTGAATACTTGCAATTTTATTCAAACAAATAATTATTTGTTACTCCTTGTGTGGAAAACTACTAATTTAGTACTCTACCTACAAGTACGGATATGCAGTCGACAAAAATACTCCCTCCATTTTTATATACAAGGCTACTATGGAATATACATTTTGCATCTATACAAGGCCACAAAAAGTAATCGAGGCAAAGTTAATGATATTTTCTCGTACTAACAACATGTTTAATACTTGCATGCATGCACTCATAATGACAGTGAGCTACTTCCTCCACTCAGTTTCTTTGCATGCATGCGGAGTATTAATGATTCCATTAAACTAGAAAAAAATTGACTTGTAAAGTAGGCATTAAATTTTACATTGATACTTGTAATCTAAGTTTGCGGCCTTTATACAAAAATGGAGGGAGTATATGATTGCCACCCTTAATTACATTACACCTTTCTTTTTGAGAAGTACTCCCTCTGTAAAAAATATAAGAGCGTTTAGTCTTATATTTCTTTACAGAGGGAGTATTCCATCTAAAGCCTCGAACTAAATTGTTTCCAAAAATAGCATGCCTGTTCTTTGCATTATAAACAACCATGCGAATTCAGTTAGCTCGTCCGGCAACCACTAGCTGAATAATACACATCCCAGCAGTCTGTAACCTTCGCTAGGTCTCTCAGCACTCCCCAAACAAGCTCGCGAAGTCAGGATGAGGCTGTTCTACACGATGCTACTAGCCCTCGCCATTGTGGTGCTCTGTTCAGGTATGCATATCCACTCACCGACTCACGTTGGCATATCTACGTGCGTTATTAGTTTCAACTTTTCAAGTAACACAAACTGGAGTAATATATATGCCTCGCGCTAACTTCTCTGTGTGCGCTGTTCGATCCGTAGATGTGGTGACAGAGGTCGTGACGGCTAACGGCGGTGGTGCCACTGCGACGGTGACCCCCATGGACTGCAAGGTGCTCCCGACCATCCCCGGCATATGCAATCCTGACAAGTGCATGCAGTACTGCCAGGACCGCATCAGCGGCACCTCGGTGGGCGAGTGCGTTTCCGACGGATGCCAGTGCACGTACTGCGGTATCCCACCTAGTGGTCATCGGGACTGAACGGAGAGCAGGCAAACGCTGCTGCATGCTTCTTTTTCCTGAAGAATAATGATAACTAGTCGTCAACCCGTGCATGTGCACGGTCTAGTGATTTTGAAAACATGAATTTTGAAATAATCGAAGATCTTTCTCTGTTAATATAGCAGGAGTTCAAAATATATTAGAACTTGGAATGCAACTTTTGAATATCTCCCAACTAATAATTATGCACCATGGAAATATGATTAACACTATGAGACAATTAAATTGGAGAGTGGAAATAAGCTATGGAGTTTTCAAGAAACATTTAGAATGAAATAACATGAATGAAATGTCTCTAAGCATAGCCCCATCAAAATCTTTTTGAATCAAAATGTGGTTCCTTAAGTTTTCATTTTAAGTTAGCATGCATGATTGATCAATCTCACCCACTGCATGCTCTGGACATCACAAATAGCTTGCTACACCTGCAAGAAATATCCTTGAAATATTAATGCACTTAAAAGCCTTATTAGCACATAAGTAGAAAATTACAGAAATTCACAACAGAAAAACTAATGCGAGAATCATATGCTGCCATAACCTGATTTCTTTTCTTGCATGCAAAGTTCTGATATGAGGAGATTGTATCAATGTGGTAGATTTGGCATTATTGCAATACATATACAAACTTTGAAAAAAAAGTACCTTATGAGATACTGATGTGCAACAACAATGAAGATCGTGCTCTCGAGAAATCTATCTATCTTGAACATCGGATGCTTGTAATTATCAATGTCTTCAAATCCAGAGTAGCGATTTATAATTAAGCTTCCGTAATATTATTTTTCAGGTAAGTTATGATCAACAGTTATCTTGCAAATTGTTAACTAAGCACTCTTTAATACCAGGGGATAATATAGAAGCATATAAAGAAGGCAGTATAGCTGGACACCCATATTCAGAATGCTATGAATCATCCATCATGCATAACAAAGGTCAAATTTTAGGAGTGCACTGTTTGGTTGAAACATCTATATAAAGCAATTTTTGTAGTTTGAACCAAAACAACACAACAGAAAGCAAAATAAACATTACATACCTGCTACTTTGTCTACTCTTCGATTGATGAGGTGACCTATTTTTCAATCTGTAAGCTTGTGCTAATGAAGTTCAAGTTATCCATGACACATTTAGAGGAACCAATAGAATAGAATAAATGGAGTACGTGAACCTATAGGCAAAATGTATAGCCAAAACACAAAATACAATGATTCTTATATTAGATGGAAAAAAGATTACTCGTAGCTTATAAAAGGAGCTTGTAGTGAATACACTAATATTTTGTATAAAAGTTCTGTCTATTTAAGTGTATATAGAAACTTCTCAGAAGAAATATCCAGGCTCTTGAAAAGAAACGTTTTTTTGGGCATTCATTGGGACAAAACTTTCCAAAACAAAAGAACAGGCGTAAATATTTAATACTCCCTCTGTAAAGAAATATAAGAGCATTTAGATCACTATTTTAGTAATCTAAACACACTTATATTTGTTTACCGAGGGAGTAGTGAGCAATAGTAGGTCAAACGTGTTACCTTCTCTGATACTTTAACCAATACGATGCGGCCTAGAACAGACAATAGCAACTTCTGAAGGTCTATGAGATCATATAACCACCTATATATGCTTAGTTAATCTAGTTTGCAACTAACATATGATTACCTCAAAATAACCCTGACCCGAGACCATACGGATGGTTTCTCACACACCTTTGGACCTACAAGTTTTTAGCCCGGCGTAGAAACTGTAAACAATCTACAACGTAAGAAGGCTGAAACTTGATCTGAACAACATCAAGGTAAGCACTGTGAATCGGGAACTAAACTTCAAAACCTTTCACTACAATGGTTTCTTTACATGAGAAACCATGCACCAACCGCTGATTTGGTCTCTAGGGACGAAAGCAACAGTAACAGTTAGCACTTGCTGCATAATATGGGGAGAAATAGGACGACATGAAGATGACAAAACTTGACATTTTCTGTTTTCCATACAGAGCTACTTTTTAACACTATCGAGGAGGTGAACAGATTGCCGTTCAGCTTTACCATGAGGTTAAATTGAGCATCTTTTTCGATCTCCCGTATTGCTTAAAATAGATGCTGCTAAGGTGCCATGTTTTGACCTTGTGTATGCATATACATTCCATGTCTGCAAATAAGAATATATAAAACAAAAGTGCAGACAACACTATAAAGAAAAAAAATCACCAGAACAGAGTATGGTTTGTGCACGTGTCCTATTGGATAATTGGGTAAGCATAAAACTGAAAGTACAGATCCAACTACAAAGTTGTAGTTTTTCCTATAAGATTTAAGAAGCAGAGAGATGTAGACTGAAGAAATGCTACAAAACGACTAATTCAGTTTCCAACAAAATAAGTAGAGGTTCTTGAGTTCACTCTGCACAAGCCAGAAGTACGGCCACATCTTTCTTGAACTGAATCCCCTAACTGTATTGTATGGCACCCACAAAACTTAACCATCGTATTAATACGTATCTAGATAGGTCTGAAACAAAACACTTATCATCTAAATCCTCAAAACGAAACTCTAAGGTTTTACTTGTTCTTTGAGACCATGTCTCACAACATCATAATAATCACTAAAAATACAAACCTATTGCATCCTTGCTAGCTCCTTAATTACCTCTACTGCAATCAGTCTACCATAGTCGTTTGGCTCTGCAGCTTTCCCAACAATGGCATCTATTCGATCTGATTCAGGTAGCATGGGTGGATGCATGAGATAATTGCTGCTACTCATCTGGCTTAGGCCCGTGGATTGCTGACTGCCACTACTATCTTGCTGCTACTCAACTCCAGGTACGTCGTTGTCAGCCAGACTTAGCATGACATGTCTAGTGAACTACTTGCGTGATCAACCCCCCTCTTCTGCTACTCCTCAAATTCTTCTGTAAAAGTTACAGAGGCACTTACCTTCCTCCAGGAGAGGATCCTCATGTAGATTTAATTGGTACAATCTCCCAGGAGGATCTGTTGTTCTTCATGATATTAGTAGGAGGAGGAAATCAAGAGAACGCCTAGAGGAATCCATTGTTGTTCTTCCCTTTAAGGGCCGCAGCGCCATAAGACTGTCGTACTTCCTCCAATCTGCGGCCTACGGCCTCAGCAACTATGGTGGTTGTTCAATCCAACTCAAACTCTTATTGATGCACCTCCTTCTCCACGGCATCGTCCATCGTGGGTTGCAATTTGACCTGGCATGGAAGCTGAGGAGATTGAAAGGATCTCCATCTCCGCTAGACCAATGAAGATGGATTGCAGCCAATCCTTCTCGGGGCAGAGTTTAGAACCAATGGAATTTTTTTTGAGCATCAGTACAGACACAAGTGCTTATATACACGTGCATACACTCACCCATATGAACGCACGCACGCACATCCTACCCCTATGAGCACCTCCGAGAGACTGAGCCGACATATCATCTTGAGATTTACGAAGTCACCATAGGCGCCTCGTCGTCGACGGGAACGTCTCCTCCCACTTAAAGCGCATCGCCGGAAATCTTGAAATAAATTCAGGAATAATGCGAGCACCAGGATTTGAACCCTGGTGGGTTGGGGATACCACTGTCCACCTAACCAACTCAACCACAGGTTGATTCGCTTAGAACCAATGGAATCGGGGAGAGGTTTGGCTGGCTGGATCGTTTATCTAGATTCATTGTTGCGTGAAGGCTGGTTTTCATCTCTACAACCGAGGAAGCCTTGTGGGCCCTATGATTAAAGGCCGGTTTTCATCTCTACAATCATGGCAGGATTGTGGGCCCTATGATTAATCTTGTTAGTCAAGGATTATATGAGTTAATCCACACCGTAAAAATTTGGTCCCACCGGATGAACGGTTAGTATTTCCTAATTAACGTGGTATCTTTTTGGGAGTCTGTAATTAGTATAGGTATAGATATAGATAGATAGATAGATAGATAGATATAGATATAGATATAGATATAGATAGATAGATAGATAGATAGATAGATATGTTGATGACGTTTGGTCGAGTAGGATATTGACCTCCTTAACTGTCACTCTCAAATAATGCTCGTGTTTTTATATATTTTATATCGCAAAAAGAAATACAAGCAATGCTAGGATTCATGTGCTAAAGAATGAGCCAACCTGAATTGATGTTATTAAATACCTCTATCGCACTTTTCTCCTTCCTTCCTTCCTTTCTTTTTCTTTTTTCTTTTTTCCATTTCATTTCTCGTTTTTTCAAACAGTTTTTTGTCGGGTTTTATTTTTAGTTTTTTCTGCATCTTTTTTGTTTTCCTTTTTCTATTGCAATGTGCAAACTTTGTCAATTTTGCTTTTTCTAAAAGTCAATAAACTTATTTCAATTTTGTGAATATTTTCTAAAAATTTGTTAAATTGTTTAAAATTGTGAACTTCTTTTCAATATTGATGAACTTTTTTAAAAAAATCGATGAGCCTTTGTAAAAATGTGTGAATTTTTTCAAAGTCGATGGACCTTTTCAAAATCGATAAACTTTTTCCAAATCCTTGGAAATTTTTTCCAAAATCCGTGATTTTTTTTCTATTAATGGTCTTTTTCAATTTGTGAACATTTTGCAAATCCACAAACTTTTTTTCAAATCCATAAACTTTTCCAAAAAGATGAACCACTTGTTGAAAGTCAACGGTTAATGGTCAACTTGTTGAACCACGAAGAACCAATCGGGGGTATGCTCCTCACGAGCGAGGGCCGATCGCTCGTGTAGTTCGGCCGGCCCCATGAAAGGTGGTGTGCGAGTGTTGCGTCCACTCACTGGTGCAACAAGCGCTGACTAGGAGCTCCCGTTGTATAAGAAGTAGCGTCACACAAACCGGCGCACACACCTCTCCGTCCGCGACTTGGCCCATTTATTTATTTTTATTTTTTTAACCTTCAAAATATAGGTGCATGAAGTAGAATTCCAACTATTGAACTCTTGGATTACTTCCACCTGCTATAACTTCGAACTGTGAACTCTTTCTTAAATTTGTGAATCTTTTCAATTTGTAGATTGATTAAGGTGGAGCTTAATGTTCTCATTTTCCAAACTTTTTTCACAAATTTAAGGAATGTTCGCATTTAAAAAATATTGATAATTGTTTTCAAAAGTATGTGGTTTGCCTGTCCATTAGGTGGACATTCCCTAGATTTGTAGATTGATCAAGGTGGAGCTTCTGACCTTAACGGCAATTTCTCCCTCAGGCCGTATTTCTTGAAGGGCTGTGGTGGATCTATTCTGCCTAGGCGCCAGGATGCTTCGGGAAGATTTTTGTACCCACCTACTTGCCTATCTCGGCCTTGAGGAGGGCAGTCGGGCTTCTCGGCCCTCTCGCACTTAGATAGCACGCTGTCCTTGGCCTCCTCGTCTAGCTCTGGAAGTGTAACGCCTGGATAATCATGCTATAGTAATCTCACGTTAATGGTGCCACGTCACCTCTGTCACTGTAGTTAATCTCAGGTTAATTTGAAACCGCTTCAAAATTCAAAAATTAAAATAAAGTCAACAATAAAAGTTTTTCAAAAGTTGAAACAAAAATGTTCGAAGTGTGCAGTTAAATACCAGGGTAATTATAATAAAGCAAACACATTTTTATAAAATGCCTAGATGATTTAAAATGATTTAAAATAGAAAAGAAAATAAATAAAAAGAAAAGAAACAACAAAAAAACAAAAGAGGCAGACCCCCCTCCACTGGGCCAATTGTGGCCCAGCTGGCCAGCCCAACTGGGAAAAGGCCCAGCCGACTGGCCCAGCCGGCCACCCCCCACTACCCCTTATCCACTCCCTCC
>NC_057812.1:47303058-47478923 GCF_018294505.1 Triticum aestivum | reverse complement strand
CTGGCACCGTCCTGCGCCGTGCCAACGCGTGCTCGCTGCGCCTTCGACCGCGCCCAGCGACCCCCCCTCCCGTGCGGCACCCCGCACCCCGCCGCACACGCCTGCGTCCAAAGCCCGCTGCGCGCCACCCGCGGCGTTCCCTGCCCCTGCTGCCATGCTCCCGGTCGTCCTTCCCGTGTAGCCCCCCTGCCAGTGCCCTCCGCCGCGGGCCCACCTCCCTCTGTCGCTGCCGCTTATCGCCGTCCGCGTGAGCCCCGACATCGGCCACCCCTGCTGCTCGCGTCGCCCCCCCTGCAGCGAGACCGCGCGCCCGCACCGTGCTATCGCTGCTAGCCGCTCCTAGCCTCGCCCCCGCATACTGCGATGCGCCGCGAGCTGCCGCTGCTCTGCTTCGCTGGGGCTACTCTGTCGCTTCTGTCGCTACTACCTCGATGCGTCCTCCTCCGCCCCGCTACCTCTACTGTCGGGCCTCGCCCCCCTGCGCCCGCTCCGCCCAGCCGGTCCACGGCCACCCCTCTGCCGCCTCCCCTGGCCCTGGCCGCGCCGTGCGCCGTGTGCGTTCCCAGCGCCCCTCGGACATGCGCCCGTTCGGGCCATGCCCATTAGCCACGCGCCCAGCGCCCGTTAGGCTAGATGGGCCACTGCCATTCAGGCCCCATGCCCCAGAATGTTTTAAAAAATAATTAATTAAATAAATAATTAATTAATCTTAATTAATTAATTAACTTAAGTATTCTTAATTAATTAATTGAAGAGTTAATTAAACTAATTAACCTAAACCCTAATTAACTAAAACAGTCAATGATAGGGGGGGTCCCACCCCTGTTGACCAGTCAGACGTTGACTGGTCAACTGGGTCCCTCTGGCCCACATGTCAGCCACTGGGTACACTTTTGTGTACACTGTGTTGGGTGCGCCTAGCAATTTAGCAATTATTTTCAAATTAAAAATAATTTCATAAATTAATAAAATCTTTAGAAAATCATATCTTTTAATCCGTAACTCAGAACGACGAGACGAATCTGAATACGCAGCCCATTCGCCCGCCACGCATCCCTAGCATAGAAAACACACAACTTTCCCCCTCCGGTTTGTCTGTCCAAAAATGCGAAACACCGAGGATAATTTCCCGGATGTTTCCCCCCTTCACCGGTACCACCTCGTACCGCGTTAGGGCACGCCTAGCAACATGCCTTGCTTTGTCATGCATCATTACGCATCTGTTTGCATTGTATTCATTGTTTCTTCCCCCTCTTCTCTCGCTAGACACCGAGATTGACGTCGCTGCTACCCAGTACGACTACGGTGTTGATGACCCCTCTCTCTTGCCAGAGCAACCAGGCAAGCCCTCCCCTTGATCACCAGATATCGCCTACTCTACTTTCTATACTGCTTGCATTAGAGTAGTGTAGCATGTTACTGCTTTCCGTTAATCCTATCCTGATGCATAGCCTGTCCTTGCTACTACTGTTGATACCTTTACCTGCAATCCTAATGCTTAGTATAGGATGCTAGTTTATCATCAGTGGCCATACTTTCTTGTCCGTCTGCCATGCTATACTATTGGGCCGTGATCACTCGGGAGGTGATAACGGGTAAATACATATATACATAATATATGATACTTGTGGTGACTAAAGACGGGTCGGCTCGTAGGAGTACCCGCGAGTGATTCACGGATTGGGTTCGAAATGACGTTTGTCCCGATGGCTCTCTAAGTGGATCTTTGTGGTGAAGCGACAAGGCAGGTTGAGAGCACCTTGGAGAGGGGTGGGCCTGGCCCTGGTCAGCGTTCGCGGTTATTTCAAGATAACACATTTAACGAGATCTTGGTATTTGATCTGAGTCTGGCCACTGGCCTATACGCACTAACCATCTACGCGGGGACAGTTATGGGCACTCGACGTCGTGGTATCAGCCGAAGCCTTCGTGACGTCAGTGACTGAGCGGCGCGTGCCGGGTTGGACTGGAATGCCTACTCTTGTTTAAGGGAGGCTAGGTCTGCTCACCGACCGCGTAAGCAACATGCAGGTGTGCAATGTGCGATGGGCCCAGACCCCTGCGCCATAGGATTTAGACCGGCATGCTGACCTCTCTGTTGTGCTTAGGTAGGGCTACGATGTGTTGATCTTCCGAGGCCGGGAATGACCCAGAAAACTGTGTCCGGCCAAATGGGATCGAGCGTGTTGGGTTATGTGGTGCACCCCTGCAGGGAAGTTAATCTATTCGAATAGCTGTGGTCTTCGGTAACAGGACGACTTGGAGTTGTACCTTGACCTTATGACAACTAGAAACGGATAATTAATAAAACGCACCCTTCCAAGTGCCAGCTACAACCGGTGGTCGCTCTCTCATAGGGCGACGAGGGGAGGATCATCGGTTAGGTTTATGCTATGCGATGCTACTTGGTGAACTTACCATCTACTCTCTTCTCCTGCTGCAAGATGGAGGTTACCAGAAGCGTAGTCTTCGATAGGTCTAGCTATCCCCCTCTTATTCCGGCATCCTGCAGTTCATTCCACATATGATACCCTTATTCCTTTTGATACCAATGCATACATATGTAGTGTAGCTCCTTGCTTGCGAGTACTTTGGATCAGTACTCACGGTTGCTTTGCTCCCCCTTTCCCCCCTTTCTATACTCGATCATTGCGACCAGACGTTGGAGCCCAGGAGCCAGACACCACCGTCGACAAAGACTACTGCTACTCAGGAGGTGCCTACTATTACGTGCAGCCCGCTGACGGCGACCAGGAGTAGTTTAGGAGGATCCCAGGTAGGAGGCCTGCGCCTCTTTTGATCTGTATCATAGTTTGTGCTAGCCCTCTTAAGGCAAACTTGTTTAACTTATGTCTATACTCAGATATTGTTGCTTCCGCTGACTCGTCTATGATCGAGCTCTTGTATTCGAGCCCTCGAGGCCCCTGGCTTGTAATATGATGCGTGTATGACTTATTTTTATTTGTAGAGTTGTGTTGTGATATCTTCCCGTGAGTCCCTAATCTTGATCGTACACATTTGCATGTATGATTAGTGTACGATTGAATCGGGGGCGTCACAAGTTGGTATCAGAGCCGACTGCCTGTAGGAATCCCCCTTCCACACTCCTTGGCCGAAGTCGAGTCTAGACATTACAAAAACTTTTACTAACATGGTTGTGTGCCTTACGGGCCCACGTCACCATCTGGGTGGTATTAGGATCTTTTACTCCTCGATCCTTACTCTGGGACTCTGAACTCTCTTCTACTCGGGTTAAACGATTTTACTAACTTTAATATTAGGATCCCGTGACCACATTCACCCCAATGTTGGATAAGCCCTAGCTATTCATTAGAGTAGTATATTGAACATTATCCACATTGTCATTTGACTCCTGTGAAAACATCTTTGTTTTCAGATGGAACCCATGAGGCAGGTCGTGCGCCACACGACGGCCATTGGTGCCTCAGGATCACCTGCTGTGTTGATTGAGATGATTACCTATCTGGGTTATCGCTGGCACCCTGAGTACACCGTCTATGACGAGTATCAGGACTTCAACCAGGAGCAGTACCGTGCCATCGTCCACCACTACTCTCGAGAGTATGACTCCACTACCGTGCTGCACACTGCTCATGGTGTTGGAGTGACTATTGATTTGGCGGTCCACGATGTTGCTTATGCTGCTCTGACACTTCTTCGTGGAGAGTATCAGGAACTGGAGGCCTCCCCCTTCAGGCACATTGCTATCGCATCCGATGTTGGTGCGGAGGGACACTTCACTGCTGCCTACTCCACTGTCACCCGAGAGCCCTTCTACCATCAGAACCTGGTTTTGCATGCTGATGGGCTAGATAGAGCTAACCGAGCTCTTCGCCACGAGTTGTACACCACTCGTCAGCAACTTTACCGTGCTCTGACGATGTTGCACCCCTTTGTCGGATCCAGAGAGCTGCCGCGTTCTGCGATCTACCCAGCCAGGATCGTGATGCCCAGGGCGTCGACTGGCCAGATGTGGGAGGCTACTCTCCCGCACTTGGTCCTCTTCTGCCACTTGAGTGTCGGGTTCTACACCAGAGTACCCGCGGACCCCAGGTTGCCGACGTGGAGTTCCCGATGCCACACTACCAGCTTTCAGGCTACAGCTACCTCCGCAGTACCGCGTGGGACTAATGTAGACTTGCTTGTTAGTGTTAGATGCATTCGCTGCGAGCCTGTGTGCCGCCTATGATGTCTTAGTCTATGTACTGAACTCTGTGTACCGAACTCTATGCATGATCTCTTTTGTAAGATATGCCGACTACTATGTAGTATCTATCGTGCTGCTTTCGTTATGCATGTTTCATCATGAATGATTCTTGTCCTCGCAATTTCTCAATGCTAAACTACTCCTGTTATATATTAGCAGGATGGTTAGACCACGTGGTCGTGGTCGTGGTGGCAACGCCCCACCACCGCCTGAGTACATGGCTGGGATGATGCAACAGTTTGAGCTGAATCGTCAGTTTATGGAGAATATTATGGCTCAGTTTCCTCGCCCCAATATGAACTAGCAGCCAACCCAAGTGTCTCTGCAGGATTTCATGCGCCTCAACCCGACCGTGTACCGCAGCTCAACTCAGCCTCTGGATGCTGATGACTGGCTCCGTGACATCACCTATGAGATGGAGTCTGCTGATGTAGCCCCTGCCAGCTACGTCACCTTTGCTTCTTTCTTCCTGAAACGACCCGCAGCTCAATGGTGGGACAGCCACAGGCGTACTCTGCCAGCTGGAACAATCATCTCCTGGCCAAACTTCCAAGATGCCTTTCGTGCTCTCTTCATTCCTTAGGGAGTCATGGACCAGAAGAAGCGTGAGTTCCGCAACCTCACCCAAGGCAACAAAACTGTGGAAGATTATCAGCGGGAGTTTCTGGACTTGTCCCGCTATGCTGAAGAGGACATTTCAACTGATGCACGCAGACATGAGAAGTTCTGTGATGGCCTTCAAGCTGACATCAAGCTCGCACTTCTAGTGCATGACCTTGCTGATTTCGCCACCCTGGTGAACAAGGCCATCAATGTCGAAACTGGTCTGCAGGAATACCAGAGCTCTCATAGGCGCAACCGTAACACGGGCTCATCTTCAGGCCCGTCCTCGCAGAAGCGTAAGATATGGATTCCCAACAGCATGTACCAGCCAACTGCACCTGCCCCAAGGCAGTCCTATGCTGCACCTCGTCTGCCTGCTCCACCAACTAGGCAGCCAAGACTTCCAGCTCCACCACCACAAGCTCTTGTTCCCACCCCAAATAATGGTATGTGCTTCAGGTGTGGTCAACCAGGACACCGTGCTAGGGAATGCAACCAGAACCAGAATCAACTGGCCCTCCCTGTAGCTGGCCGTGGAAACAACCAGCCTCGCAACAACAATGCCAGGTCTTATGGCCATGTTCATGCCAACCACGTTGATCTTAATGAAGCTTAAGATCAGCCTACTACTGTGATGGGTACACTCCTCGTAAATTCAGTACCTGCATCTGTTTTATTCAATTCAGGAGCATCGCATTCATTCATGTCAGAAGATTTTGCATACAAGCATGACGTTAAATGTGAGGAGATGAACACTTCGGTATTGGTAAAAACCCCTGTGGGACAATGTCAAACCTCACTGGTTGGCATCGACGTCCCCGTGGAAATCGAAGGGCTAGAATTCTATGCCTCTCCCATTATCCTGAAGTCATCTAACATCGACCTCATTCTGGGAATGGATTGATTGAAAGAGCATACTGCTTCTATAGTTTGCGCCACTAAGGTCGTCCATCTGCTACACCCTTCTGATGAAATAATTGCTTACCAAGCTCATCTAGTTCAGAACGCCGAGGCACGACTTTATGCCTTGAATGCGTTGAACGCTACACCACTCGAGGGCATTGAGAACATTCCCGTCATTCATGAATTCCAAGACGTCTTCCCAGAAGAACTTCCAGAGATTCCCCCTGCTAGAGCTGTCGAATTCATCATCGACTTGAAACCCGACACCACCCCTATAGCCAAACGACCCTACAAGATGCCACCACATGAACTCATTGAGCTTAAGGAGGAAATCGACAAATCTCTTGTCAAAGGTTTCATTCGCCCAAGTTGCTGTCCTTGGGGAGCACCTTCTCTCTTTGTTAAGAAGAAGGATGGGACAAACCGATTAGTCCAAGACTACCGTCCTATAAACCAAGCTACCATTCAGAATAGATATCCTCTTCCTCGGATCAATGATCTTTATGATCAACTGGCTGGTTCTTCAGTGTTCTCCAAACTCGACTTGAGGTTGGGTTACCACCCCTATCCAACAACACCTACAAAGTACTTCTAGTTTCATACTTGTTCTAGGTAAAGCGAACATCAAGCGTGCATAGAGTTGTATCGGTGTGGTCGATAGAACTTGAGGGAATATTTGTTCTGCCTTTAGCTCCTCGTTGGAACGACACTCTTACTTATCGAAAGAGACTACAATTGATCCCCTATACTTGTGGGTTATCAAGACCTTTTTCTGGCGCCGTTGCCAGGGAGCAATAGCATGGGGTGAATATTCTCGTGTGTGCTTGTTTGCTTTATCACTAAGTAATTTTTATTTGTTGTTCTTAGTTGTTTCCTATCTTTAGTTATGGGTAGGAAAAGCAAAATACCAAAAAAATTAGTTGTACCTATTGAACCAATGGTTGAAGAACCACTCAAAATCTATCACACTCCTGAAGATTATTACTTGGATCATCTTCGATCCCTATGTGCTCGTGCTGAAACCCCAACTAGCTTAGTTGAGGGCAAATCTTTAGATGAGCATGCTTGTTATGTGCGACACCATATATCTGAAAAAGGGAAACTTTTACTCGGTCAAATTCATCGTTTGCAATGTTATGTTTGGAATTTATGTGAAATATATGATTTTACTTGTTGTTCTGAAAACCCTAAGAAACACCTTCCCTATCAATGTGAGTTTAGTGATAATGGAATCGTATCTTCGTATGATAAAGGTGTTTATAGTTACTATGATGTTCAACAAATTGAAGAATTTGTTGCTTTTAAGGGTGCTTACGAAATTGCTTCTTTGATTGAAGAGTATGACGCAACTCTTTACAAATCTGAAATTTTTGCCATACTTAAATATTGCTATGATAATTATGCTTCTAATGCCTATGTTGAACCATATATGGAGGATTACTCCGCTTTCCAAGAAGAGAATAATATTTTGCAGGAGTCTGTGGAAGAAGAAATTGATGAAACTGTGAGCTCATTGGATGAAAAAGATGATGAGGAGAGCGAAGAACAAAAGGAGGAACAGAGGATTAGCTACCCATGCCCACCTTCTAATGAGAGTAACTCTTCAACTCATACATTGTTTAATTTCCCTTCGTGCTTACCGAAGGATGAATGCTATGATGATTGTTATGATCTCGTTGATTCTTTTGAAATATCCCTTTTTGATGATGCTTGCTATGCTTGTGGCCAAGATGCCAATATGAATTATGCTTATGGAGATGAACTTGCTATAGTTCCTTATGTTAAACATAAAATTGTTGCTATTGCACCCACGCATGATAGTCCTATTATCTTTTTGAATTCTCCCAACTACACTATATCGGAGAAGTTTGCACTTATTAAGGATTATATTGATGGGTTGCATTTTACTATTACACATGATGATTTTGATGAATATAATATGCATGTGCTTTCTGCTCCTACTTGCAATTATTATGAGAGAGGAACTATATCTCCACCTCTCTATGTTTCCAATACAATAAAATTGCAAGAAACTATTTATACTATGCATTGGCCTTTACTATGTGTGCATGAATTGTTCTTTTATGACATGCCGATGCATAAGAAGAGAGTTAGAGTTCGTTGTTGCGTGATATATGTTACTTTGTGCTCACTACTAAATTACAAATCATTGTTAATTAAAATTGACTTTGATATACCTTGGGATCCGGGTGGATCCATTACTTGAGCACTATATGCCTAGCTTAATGGCTTTAAAGAAAGCGCTGCCAGGGAGACAACCCGGAAGTTTTAGAGAGTCATTTATTTCTGTTATGTGCTTTTATAAAATTTAAAAAATAAAAATATTGTGGCAAGGTTTGCCTTTAGGATGTTTACTTTGCTTGTTGTTTTGCACGGTGCAGGACAGAAACTTTGTCTGTAGTGCGCGATTTTTCAATTTTTACTGGAACGTCAAATGGTTCTGATTCTTTATGCACTGTATTTCTATGCAAATTTTTTATTTTCCTAATTTTGGAAGAATTTTGAAAGTAACAGAAGTATGGTGAATGTTCATAATATTACAGACTGTTCTGTTTTAGACAGATTTTGTTTTTGATGCATAGTTTGGTTGTTTTGATGAAACTATCGATTCATATCAGTGGATTAAGCCATGAAAAAGTTATACTACAGTATACACAATGAAAAAACAAAATATGATTTGGTTTGCAACAGTAATTAGATTAGTGATTTGCTTTACTATACTAACGGATCTTACCGAGTTTTCTGTTAATGTTTTGTGTGGATGAAGTGTTCAATGATCGAGAAGGTGTCGATGTGAGAAGAAGGAAGCGAGGAAAGATCTCAAGCTTGGGGATGTCCAAGGCACCCCAAGTAAATATTCAAGGAGACTCAAGCGTCTAAGCTTGGGGATGCTGCGGAAGGCATCCCCTCTTTCTTCAACAAGTATCGGTATGTTTTCGGATTCGTTTCATTCATGTGATATGTGCAATCTTGGAGCGTCTTTTGAATTTAGTTTTCATTTTTCTTTTATGCACCATGCTGGTATGAGATAGTCCTTGGTTGATTTATAGAATGCTCAATGCACGTCACTTATATCTTTTGATTATGGCTTTATAGAATGCTTCATGTGCTTCACTTATATCATTTGAAGTTTGGATTGCATGTTTCTCTTTACATAGAAAACCACCATTTGAAGAATGCTCTTTTGCTTCACTTAGATTTGTTGGAGCGTGGGCATGTCTTTTGTAGAAAGAATTAAACTCTCTTGCTTCACTTATATCTATTTAGAGAGATGATAGGAACTGGTCATTCACATGGTTAGTCATAAAATCCTACATAAACTTGTAGATCACTGAATATGATATGTTTGATTCCTTGCAATAGTTTTGCGATATAAAGATGGTGATATTAGAGTCATGCTAGTGGGTAGTAGTGGATTAGTAGAAATACTTGTGTTGAGGATTGTGATTCCTGTAGCATGCACGTATGGTGAACCGTTATGTAACGAAGTCGGAGCATGAGGTATTTATTGATTGTCTTCCTTATGAGTGGCGGTCGGGGACAAGCGATGGTCTTTTCCTACCAATCTATCCCCCTAGGGGCATGCATGGTAGTACTTTGCTTCGAGGTCTAATAAAATTTTGCAGTAAGTATGTGAGTTCTTTATGACTAATGTTGAGTCCATGGATTATACGCACTCTCACCCTTCCATCATTGCTAGCCTCTTCGGTACCGTGCATTGCCCTTTCTCACCTCAAGAGTAGGTCCAAACTTCGCCGGTGCATCCAAACCCCGTGATATGATATGCTCTGTCACACATAAACCTCCTTATATCTTCCTCAAAACAACCACCATACCTACCTATCATGGCATTTCTATAGCCATTCCAAGATATATTGCCATGCAACTTCCATCATCATCATATACATGACTTGAGAATTCATTGTCATATTGCTTTGCATGATCGTAAGATAGCTAGCATGATGTTTTCATGGCTTGTCCATTTTTTGATGTCATTGCTACGCTAGATCATTGCACATACCAGTACACCGCCGGAGGCATTCATATAGAGTCATATCTTTGTTCTAGTATCGAGTTGTAATATCGAGTTGTAAGTAAATAAAAGTGTGATCATCATCATTATTAGAGCATTGCCCTAGTGTGGAAAGGATGATGGAGACTATGATTCCCCCACAAGTCGGGATGAGACTCCGGACGAAAAAAAAGAGAAATGCAAAAAAAGAGAATCCCAAAAAAAGAAAAAAATGAGAGAAAAAGATAGAAGGGGCAATGTTACTATCATTTTACCACACTTGTGCTTCAAAGTAGCACCATGTTCTTCATATAGAGAGTCTCTTGAGTTATCACTTTCATATGCTAGTGGTAATTTTCATTATAGAACTTGGCTTGTATATTCCAATGATGGGCTTCCTCAAATGCCCTAGGTCTTCATGAGCAAGCAAGTTGGATGCACACCCACTTAGTTTCAGTTTGAGCTTTCATATACTTATATCTCTAGTGCATCCATTGCATGCCAATCCCTATTCCTCACATTGACATCAATTGATGGGCATCTCCATTGCCCGTTGATTAGCCGCGTTGATATGAGACTTTCTCCCTTTTGTCTTCTCCACACAACCTCCACCATCATATTCTATTCCACCTATAGTGCTATGTCCATGGCTCACGCTCATGTATTGCGTGAGGGTTGAAAAAGTTGAAGCGCGTTAAAAAGTATGAACCAATTGCTCGGCTTATCATCGGGGTTGTGCATGATGTGAATATTTTGTGTGGTGAAGATGGAGCATAGCCTACATCAAAAATTATTATTTTATATCATTTGCCTACTCGAGGACGAGCAGGAATTAAGCTTGGGGATGCTGATACGTCTCCGTCATATCTATAATTTTTGATTGTTCCATGCCAATATTATACAGCTTTCATATATTTTTGGCAACTTTTTAAACTATTTTTGGGGACTAACATATTGATCCAGTGCCCAGTCCCAGTTCCTGTTTGTTGCATGTTTTTGTTTTGTAGAATATCCATATCAAACGGAGTCCAAACAGGATAAAAATTGACAGAGATTTTTTTGGAATATATGTGATTTTTGGGAAGAAAAATCAACATGAGACGATGCTTGAGGGGCCCACGTGGAAGGGGGCGCGCCCCTGACCCTCGTGGCCACCCCGTAAGGTGGTTGATGCCCTTCTTTCGCCGCAAGAAAGCTAATATCCGGATAGAGATCGTGTTACAATGGCAGCCCAATCGGAGTTACGAATCTCCGGGAATATAAGAAATGGTGAAAGGGCAGAATCTGGGAACGCAGAAACAGAGAGAGATAGAGAGACAGATCCAATCTCGGAGGGGCTCTCGCCCCTCCCATGCCATGGAGGCCATGGACCAGAGGGGAAACCCTTCTCCCATCTAGGGAGGAGGTCAAGGAAGAAGAAGAAGGAGGGGGGCTCTCTCCCCCTCGCTTCCGGTGGCACCGGAGTGCCACCGGGGGCCATCATCATCACCGCAATCTAAACCAACAACTTCACCGCCATCACAACCAACTCTTCCCCCCTCTATGCAGCGGTGTAGCCTCTCTCTCACCCTACTGTAATCTCTACTTAAACATGGTGCTCAACACTATATATTATTTCCCAATGATGTATGGCTATCCTATGATGTTTGAGTAGATCCGTCTTGTCCTATGGGTTAATTGATGATCGTGATTGGTTTGAGTTGCATGTTTTATTATTGGTGCTGTCCTATAGTGCTGTCTGTGTCGCGCACGCGTGAGGGATTCCCGCTGTAGGGTTTGCAATATGTTCATGATTTGCTTATGGTGGGTGGCGTGAGTGACAGAAGCACAGACCCGAGTAAGTAGGTTGTTTGCGTATGGGATAAAGAGGACTTGATACTTTAATGCTATGGTTGGGTTTTACCTTAATGATCTTTAGTAGTTGCGGATGCTTGCTAGAGTTCCAATCATAAGTGCATATGATCCAAGTAGAGAAAGTATGTTAGCTTATGCCTCTCCCTCAAATAAAATTGCAATAATGATTACCAGTCTAGTTATCGATTGCCTAGGGACAAATAACTTTCTCGTGACAAAAAGCTCTCTACTAAAACTAATTTAGTTGTGTCTTTATCTAAAAAGCCCCTACTTTTTATTTACATGCTCTTTATTATCTTGCAAACCTATCCAACAACACCTACAAAGTACTTCTAGTTTCATACTTGTTCTAGTAAAGCGAACATCAAGCATGCGTAGAGTTGTATCGGTGGTCGATAGAACTTGAGGGAATATTTGTTATGCCTTTAGCTCCTCGTTGGGTTTTACACTCTTACTTATCGAAAGAGGCTACAATTGATCCCCTATACTTGTGGGTTCTCACTATCATGATTTATCTTCTGTTTATTTGGATTAAATCTTGTAGTAATTTGCTCATATTCCCAACAATCCAAAAACATGATAATAGGAAATTTTCTCCGAATGGTTTTGCTGCGCATTTGAAGCCACCTGCCTTTAAGGGGGTGCAATATAAGTGGTGGCACACGAGAGAAGTTTACTGGTTTCGGACCATGTGTTGCTATGACGCCACTAAGGGCAAGCCTGAGGGTGATCTTAATCCAGCACAGTTGGAAGCTTTTGAGAAGATCGATACTCTCTTTAAAGGCACCCTTCTAAGTGTTCTTGATTATTCCATTGTGGCTTCGTATATGTCATTTGACAACAGTAAGGACATGTGGGCTGCGCTCGAGGCCAAGTTTGGTGCCTTGGACGCCGACAACGAGTTGTAAGTCATTGTACAATTCTATGACTACAAGATGACTGATGAGTGCTCTACTGTACAGCAGGCTCATGAGCTACAGTCACTCGCAAAAGAACTTGAGTACTTCAAGTGTGTGTTGTCGGACAAGTTTGTTGCTAGAGGCATCATTGCCAAGATTCCACCTTCGTGGAACAATTTTGCTACTTCCCTAAAACACAAGAGATAGGAGTTTTCCATTTCGGATCTCATTGGTACTCTTGATGTTGAAGAGAAGGCGAGAGCGAAGGAAACACGTGCTCGAGTTGTCGAGGGAGCTTCTAGCGCCCACATTGTATAGAAGAAGAACTTTTATCCCAACAAGTTCAAAAACAATAAGAACAAAACTCAGGGAATAGGCAAGTTTGATACAAAGAACAAGCCGTCACATTCTACCAACTTCAAGAAGAATTCTCATAAGAAGGGGAAGGGACTTTGCCATGTCTGCGATGATCCTAATCACTAGGCTCCGAAGTGTCCTAACCGCTTTGAGGAGCGCGAACATGAGTAGAGCAGCAAGTCCGCTGATGTTGTCATCAGTGATACTTATATGAAGGAATCTGGGTCACAGGGACTTCTCCCATGCTGATGGGGAATGGGTCACATGCCATCATTCGAGGTGTCAGTACATTCGATCTGAAGTTTACTTTGGGGAAGACCGTGTGTCTGAAGAACGTTCATCATGTGTCGTCCATCAATAAAAATCTCATTAGCGGTTCTCGTTTATGTCAAGATGGTTTTAAGTTGGTTTTCGAGTCCAATAAAGTTGTAACTTCTAAATATGGGCAATTTGTCGGAAAAGGCAATAAGAGCGGAGGCTTGTTCCGCCTGTCTTTGTCAGATATTTGCACTAAAGTTATTAATAATGTTTTCCACAATAATGAGTCTGATATTTGGCATTCACGACTTTGTCATATTAACTTTGGTTGCATGATGCGGCTAGCCAATATGAATTTAATTCCGAAAATCTCTACTGTCAAAGGCTCCAAGTGCCAAGTATGTGTCCAAGCTAAGCAACCTCGCAAGTCCCATAAGACTGCAGAGGCAAGAGACTTGGCGCCACTAGAGAATATACATTCTGATCTTTGTGAGATGAATGGCATGTTGACAAAAGGTGGAAAGAGATAATTCATGACGTTGATTGATGACTCGACTAGATATTGTTATGTGTATCTTCTGAAATCAAAAGATGAGGCTTTAACTTTCTTCAAAAACTATAAAGCTGAAGCAGAGAACCAACTTGATCAGAAAATTAAACGGTATAGGTCTGATCATGGTGGAAAGTATTTTTCAAATGAATTTG
Source organism: Triticum aestivum (assembly GCF_018294505.1). Lineage (NCBI taxonomy): Eukaryota > Viridiplantae > Streptophyta > Magnoliopsida > Poales > Poaceae > Triticum > Triticum aestivum. Next base: position 47,465,083 of record NC_057812.1, on the reverse strand, counting down.
ATTCCTTTTGTGCGGAACATGGTATAATCCATGAGAGGACGCCTCCCTACTCACCTCAGTCAAATGGGGTAGCTGAAATAAAGAACTGAACTCTAACTGATATGGTTAACACCATGTTAGACACATCAGGTCTCTCCAAGGAATGGTGGGGGGGCGCTAATCACTGCGTGTCATGTCCTAAACCGAGTTCCCACAAAGCATAAGACCATGACTCCATTTGAGGAATGGGAAAGGAAAAGTTTGAAACTCTCTTACCTACGTACTTGGGATTGTTTGGTGAAAGTCAGTATACCAATTCCCAAGAAGCGCATGCTTTCACCAAAAACCGTGGATTGTGTTTTTCTGGGCTATGCTTTTCATAGCATTGGCTGTAGATTTTTTTCAAATAAAATCTGATGTATCCGGCATGCATGTTGGTACGATTATGGAGTCGAATGATGAAACTTTATATGAGGACATAGTTCCTATGAAGGATATGTCGAGTTCATCAAATCAGGAGATACCCACAACATGTAGTGAGGAATTCACTGTAATTCCTGAACTCACCATTGTGATGGAACACATTGAGAATCATGTTGAGGGTGACAATGGAACTCCTGTGAAGTGTAAGAGATAGAGGAATGCAAAGTCCTTTGGTGATGATATCGTTGTGTACCCTGTGGATGACACACCCATGACTATTTCAGAAGCCTATGCATCTATTGATGCTGACTACTGGAAGGAAGCTGCTCGCAGCGAGATCGATTCCAACTTAGCTAACGGAACCTGGGATATCAATGACCGTACTTATGGGTGCAAACCTGTCGGATGTAAGTGGGTGTTTAAGAAGAAGCTTAGATCTAATGGTACGATTGAAAAGTACAAGGCACAACTTGTGGCTAAGGGTTATACCCAGAAAGAAGGTGAAGACTTCTTCGATACCTACTCACCCGTGGCTAAACTGACCACAATCCGGGTGCTACTATCACTGGCTGCCCCACATGGTCTTCTCGTTCATCAAATGGATGTTAAGATGGCTTTCCTCAACGAAGAGTTGAAGGAGGAAATTTAGATGGATCAGCCAAATGGTTTTGTAGTACCTGGTCAGGAAGGAAGGGTGTGCAGGTTATTAAAGTCTTTATATGGCCTTAAACAAGCTCCTAAGGAGCAGCATGAGACATTCGAAAGAACATTAACTGCTGCCGGCTTTGTAGTAAACGATGGTGACAAGTGTGTGTACTATTGCCATGGTGGGTGTTACGTCATATCTCTCTCAAGGTAGTTTTGGTGATTGATGAGAACATGTTTGTGGACTAATCTTGTGCTTTGAATAATTCACAGATTCTCCCCTGGCACGAGACGCTTTCTTCCCCTCTGAGTGTATTTCAAGACGGTGTAGATCTTTCATTTCTTTCTCGGTGGACTAGTTGCCTAGAGGTCACCGTACTATCAAGAGGGGTTCCGCTGGGGTATTGCATGGGTGGAATCATCACGTACACATCAGCTTCTCACCCTCCGAGCTTTTCCATTCCATTGTGGAGTTCTCTCCTCTCTTCCTTGTCATGTCTGGGTCCAAGCAGTAGTACCGCGCACCCAGCGGTAGTACCGTTGAGGAGCCACAAGCGGCAGTACCGCTCCACAGCGGTAGTACTGCCCATGGCTCCACAACAGTAGTACCGCAAGGGTGCTTGACACCTCCGCCTCGTCCTCAGCATCTTTGAGAGAGTCTCTCTCTCTCTCTCTTATGCGCCCCAGCGGTAGTACTGCACTGCCAACGGTAGTACGGCCGAAGGGTCACAAGCGGCAGTACCGCTCCACAGCGGTAGTACCGCCCGTGACCCCGCTGTCGTAGTACCGCTGGGCAGTCTGGCTCCTACCGCCTTGATTCGAGAGGTACTTTTTTCTCGTGTCGGGTTTTGCAGCACTAGTTGCGGTTGTAGAGGCAGTAGTACCATTCCAGGAGCGGTAGTACCGCCCCTACCACCGCGGTAGTACTGCGTTTGGGTCCTTTCCCTACTAGTCTCCTCTGCGCGGCAGTACTGCTGTCCTGGCGGTAGTACCGCCCCCTCTCAGCGGTAGTACCGCCCTGTGCGGGGCTGGTTGGTGGGGGCAACGGTTGGATTGTTGCCCCCACTATAAAAGGGAGTCCCCTTCTTCTCTTTGACCTACCTCTTCCTCCCCCAAGCTCCATTTATTGCTCAAGCTCCATTAAATGTTCCAAGCTCCATTAAATGTTCCAAGCTCCATTTTTGCCCGATCTATCTCTCTAGCCAATCAAACTTGTTGATTTGCTCGGGAGTGGTTGAGAAGGCCCCGATCTAAACTTCCACCAAGGGATTTTTGATTCCCCCACTCATACCTAGCGGATCTTGTTACTCTTGGGTGTTTGAGCACCCTAGACAGTTGAGGTCACCACGGAGCCATAGTCCACTGTGGTGAAGCTTCGTTGTCTTGTTCGGAGCCTCCGATTAAGTTGTGGAGATTACCCCAACCTTGTTTGTAAAGGTTCGGTCGCCGCCTTCAAGGGCACCAATAGTGGAATCACGGCATCTCACATTGTGTGAGGGCGTGAGGAGAATACGGTGGCCCTAGTGGCTTTTTGGGGAGCATTGTGCCTCCACACCGCTCTAACGGAGACGTACTTCCCCTCAAAAGGAAGGAACTTCGGTAACACATCCTTGTCTTCATCGGATCCACTCTTGGTTATCTCTTATCTTTACTTGTGCAAGCTCTTTAGTGTTTCTTCCCTTGCTTGCTTGTATGCTTGTTGTTATTGCATCATATAGGTTTCTCACCTAGTTGCACATCTAGACTACCTACTTTAATGCAAAGTTTAATTTGGTAAAGAAAAGTAAAAATTGGTAGTTGCCTATTCACCCCCCCTCTAGTCAACCATATCGATCCTTTCAATTGGTATCAGAGCCTCGTCTCTTTATTAAAGACTTTACCGTCCAAAGAGTATGGTTGATACCGTAGACGGTGTGGAGGAACACTCCGGTGTGAATCCGATCTCGTGTACGGGCGATGGGGGAACCTCGGTCTCTCGTGAGGAATTCAATGTGGCCATGGAGACATTGAAAACCTCCATGACGACTGAAGTTGAAAGCATGTTTACTAAATTTCTTGAGGGGCTTAAACTATCCACCGCACCGTTGAAAGTGGGTGACCCCGCCAACAAGGTGACGGATGCTATCCCCGACAAGGGGGAAGCTAGTAGTGAAATGGCTCCTTCTTCTAGTGGTAAGAATGGCACCGGCATCTTTGCCCATGTGGAACCACCACTTGTTTATGGTGGACCGGTTCCTTCCACTCATTTGAATCATGCCGGTCCTCCCCCTAAGATTGTGAAAAATGAGGATTTTGATTCTTGGGTTTACCGCTTTAAACGTCATTTAAATCATGTGAACACTAACCTTTGGAGAATCATTGAAGAAGGTTTCTATCCACATGATCCAAGCAACTGCACTCCTCGAGAAGCCGCGGACAATCAATTCAATGAGAATGTTGTCTTCATCATTCAAGATGCAATTCCACCCGAAGACCTACCTCATCTTCGTCCCTTCGCCTTGGCCAAAGATGCATGGCATTGTGTTGTCACTCTCTACCGGGGAAGCGCAAGCATTCAACGCTCCAACTATGAAGTGGTACAAGATGAGGCCGATGAGTTTGCAATGAAAGAAGATGAAGAACCTCGTGAGCTTTATCGGAGAGTAACCAAACTCGCGGTCTGACTATGAGATCACGAGAGCAAGGACACGGATGACAATTGGATCAAGCGCAAATTCCTCAAGGCAATGATGCCCTATCACAAGTCCATGTCCTCCGTCATTCATCAAAGACCGGACTTCCACACTTTGACCTCAAGCGAAGTGTTGGATGAGTTTGTGGCCATGAACATTTTGGACAAGACCGCCGACAATGCGGTGCTCCGTTCTCAACGGGCAGAGAAGCCTAACCTTGCATTGAAGGCCAAGCTCACCGTGGAAGAAGAAGAAGAGGAAGAAGAGGAGAGCAACCCCGAAGATACGAAGTATGCATATCATGAACACATGGCACTTGCTTCAAGGCAATTTTGGAGCAAGAAAAACTTGAGGCCAAACTTTAGCAAAAACAACTCGAGTGGCACGAGGGGCAAGCAACGTGTAAGGACTTGCTACAATTGCGGCAACGTGAGTCATTTCGTTGCGGAATGCCCGTATGAGAAGAGGGAAGACAATGGTGGCAAGCTCATCCGAAAGGACAAGGCCAAGTCGTTCCCCAACAAGAACAACTTCACCAAGAAGACTCCTCCCAAGGCTTTGGTTGTGCAAGAAGAGTACAATTAGGATGATGAATATGATGAAGATGATGAGTCGGTTGCCATGGCCTCCGTTACCATTGCGATGACGTCACGGATGTCTCTCTTCAACTCACCCAATGAGAGCATCACCGCCAAGTGCCTCATGGCTAAAGCCACCAACAAGGTAACCCACAACATCAAAACTACCATCATTAATCATCCTTCTTCGACGGATAGAATTAATGAACTTGAGGGAGCTAATGTGGAGGCTAACGAGTTTGAGGCCTTTATGGGAAACCTCAAGGGAAAATCCAAGAAGCACTTTGTTGTTCTCTTGGAACAACTTGGTGAAGCCAATGACATGATCGAGGCTCACGAAGACACCATCACTAAGATGGAAGGGCATAGTCGTGACTATGCCGATGAGATTTCGGATCTTTCCAATGCTCTTGAGGAAGAGCGTGGTCTACGTTTGGCTCTTGAGGAGTCACACAACGTTGAGCATGCTAAGTTAAAGAAAGATTATGATCATGTCCTCATAGTTTCTCATGTGCTAAACTCCGAGAAGGCCGAACTTGAGGTTGATCTTGCTAGACTCAAAGAGGAGTTTGATCTACTTGACCAGGCTCACAAGGTCTTGAAGGGTGCTCATGCTAGCCTCAAAGAGTCTCATGATCAACTTCAAGTAAAGCTAACCAAGGAAAAAGCCACTTTCCGTCGTATGGTGTTAATTGATAATGCAAATGCTACTAACCCGTGTTGTGAGCATGTGCATCTCGTAGAGGAGAACGCTAAGCTAAAGGGACAACTCGAGAGAGGCCTTGCAACTTGCATACAAGGCAAGAAGAACCTCAACAATCTCTTGATCAACCAAAAGGGGGTTGTGGCCAAGGAAGGGGTTGGGTACGTGCCCGACTCCAAGAACAAGAAGAAGAATGACAAGACCAAACGACCTCCTCCTCTCATGCAAACCTTTGTGAAGGAGGGAGAGAGTGCCTCCAAGGAGAAGAAGAAGAACAATGTCAAGAAGGGCAATGTCACCCCTCCCAACAAAGCCGGCGATTTTAATCCTTCTTATGTATTATGCCGTGCTAGTGATGGGCATGTTTACGCCAAATTTGTTGGTTCTCTTCATGAGTACATTGAATGGTCTATTTGGGTTCCAAAGACCCTTGTTACTAACATCAAAGGACCCATTACAAAATGGGTACCTAAAACCAAGCATTGATCTCTTGTAGGTGTTTGCTTCCGGTGGTGGATCATGGTTGCTCGATAGCGGAGCTACAAATCATATGACCGGAAGCAAGGACTTGGTGGTGGACGTGCACAAGGTTCCATCTATGCCCACCAATGTTGAGTGGGGTGACGCCTCATCTTCTAAGGTATTGGGACTTGGCAAGGTCGTCATCACTCATGATCTCACGATCGAGAAGGTCATGCTTGTTGTGTCCCTTGCATACAATTTACTTTCCGTTCGTCAAATTGCAATCATGGGCTTTGCCACTTTCTTTGATATCGATACCGTGGCCCTCTTGTGGAGCAAGACTCTTAAAGTAGCCTTCGTTGGGCACGTCGAGAACGGTCTATATGTGATTAACTTTTTGGAGCGACCCACTAAGACCGCGACGTGCCTAATGGCTAAAGTTGATGTGGGATGGCTTTGGCATCGCCGTTTAGCCTATGTCAATATGAGATCTTTGCAAAGTCTCCTCAAGGGGGACCATGTCCGTGGACTAACGAATGTTAGTTTTGCTAAAGATCGTGCTTGCAGTGCCTGTATCAAAGGAAAGCTACATGAGAAGGCTCACCCTCCCACGACGATCATTTATTCGAAGAGGCCTTTGGAGCTCCTTCACATGGATCTCTTTGGGCCTCCATCTTTCGATAGTCTTGGAGGTAGGAAGTATTGCTTGGTGATTGTGGATGACTACTCAAGGTACACCTGGGTGTATTTCTTCAAGAAGAAGAGCGAGGCCCAACAAACCATCATTGACTTTGCAAATGAAGCACAACGTCAACACAATGCAAAGATCTTGCCAATAAGAAGTGACAACGGCACAGAGTTCAAGAACTACACCTTGGATGAATTTCTTAGTGATGAGGGAATCAAGCATCAATATTCCGCACCCTACACCCCTCAACAAAATGGTGTTGCAGAGAGGAAGAACCGGGCGTTGATGGATGCGGCAAGGACCATGATGGCGGATTTCAAGTCTCTGTACAACTTTTGCACCGAAGCCATCAACACCGCGTGTCATGCATCCAATCGGCTCTACCTCCGCAAGGGCTTGAATGAGACTCCATATGAGATACTCACCGGTAACAAGCCCAATATCAAGTACTTCTGGGTATTCGGGTGTAAGTGTTTCATTCTCAAGAAAGGTGTTCGGTTGTCTAAATTTGAGGCTAGAGCTTATGAGGGCATATTTGTTGGCTATGCTACAAACTCTCATGCTTACCGTGTCCTCAATAAATCCACGGGACTTATTAAGGAGACGTGTAACGTGGAGTTTGATGAGAATAACGGCTCCCAAGTGGAGCAAAGTGGCACTTGTGATGTAGGTGATGAAATTCCTCCCCAAGCCATAAGAAGAATTGGTGTTGGTTTTATCCTACCCATTGAGGAACCCCTTGTGGCCGAAGGAGAAGTACAAAGCTCCACTCAAGTGGAGCCATCACCAACCCAAGGCCCACACGCTTCCGAAGAACAACATGAAGGCCCTCATCCTCAAGAACATGACCAAGGGCAAGATCACGCTCAAGACGGTGTTGATACATTAATTGATTCCCAAGGTCAAGTTCTCTCCTCCGAGTAAATTCAAGAACAAGAACAAGCCCAAGACGACGCCCAAGATGATCAAATGACTACTCCTCGTCTCACCCCCGAGGAGGAATTAGAGCGTCGTGCCGCCAAGGTTGCTTCCAAGATCTCCACCAAGGATCATCTCATGACGAATGTTCTTGGAAGCTTAAGAAAGGGGGTAAGCACTCATAGAAAATTAGCAAATTATTGTGAGCATCACGCGTTTGTCTCTTGTGTGGAACCCCACAAGGTCTATGAAGCGCTAGAGGATCCGGATTGGCTCAATGCCATGCATGAAGAACTAAACAACTTCGAGCGCAACAAAGTGTGGAGATTGGTGCCAAGACCGACTGGGAATCACAATGTCATAGGAACCAAGTGGATATTCAAGAACAAGCAAGATGCCCATGGGATTATCATTCGCAACAAGGCTCGTTTGGTAGCACAAGGCTACTCCCAAGTCGAGGGTATCGACTACGGTGAAACATTTGCTCCCGTTGCTCGTCTTGAATCCATTCGCATGTTGATTGCATATGCTCTCATCATAACTTTAAGTTACAACAAATGGATGTGAAGAGTGCTTTTCTTAATGGTCCTATTAATGAGTTGGTTTACGTCAAGCAACCCCCCGGGTTCGAGGATCCCTACTTTCCCGATCATGTGTATCAACTCGAAAAGGCACTCTATGGCCTTAAACAAGCCCCACGTGTGTGCTATGACCACCTTACCGAGTTGTTACAAGACCGTGGTTTTGAAGTTGGGCTAATCGACCCCACTCTTTTTACTAAGAAGGTCAAAGGGGAGTTGTTTGTGTGCCAATTATACGTTGATGATATTATCTTTGCTCTCCTAACAAAGCTTTCAATGAGGAATTTGCCGCTCTCATGTCCTCAAAGTTCGAGATGTCCTCCATGGGAGAGTTGAAGTTCTTTCTAGGGTTCAAAGCGAAGCAAAGAAGAGAAGGAACGTTCATCAATCAATCCAAATACACTCAAGACATGCTCAAACGATTCAAGCTAAGTGACGTCAAGCCGGCCTCCACTACAATGCCCACCAAGTGCCAACTTGACTTAGATCCTAATGGTAAAGTGGTGGATCAAAAGGTATATCGTTCCATGATTGGATCCTTGCTTTACCTTTGTGCATCTAGACCGGACATCATGTTGAGTGTGGGAATTTGTGCACGGTTTCAAGCCGCACCTAAGGAAAGTCACTATGTGGCGGTCAAACGAATCTTTCGATATTTGGCTCATACCCCAAACTTTGGCTTATGGTACCCAAGAGGATCAAACTTCAAGCTTGTAGGGTACTCAGATTCCGATTGGGCGGGAGACAAAGAGGATAGGAAGTCCACTTCCGGAGGGTGCCAATTCCTTGGTTGCTCTTTGGTAAGTTGGTCTTTCAAAAAGCAAAGTTGTGTGTCTCTCTCGTCCACTGAGGCGGAGTATGTTGCCGCCGGTAGTTGTTGTGCACAACTCCTATGGATGAGGCAAACTTTAAAGGATTACGGTGTAACTTGTGACAAAGTGCCTCTTTGGTGTGACAATGAAAGTGCCATCAAGATCTCTCTCAACCTGGTGCAACACTTCAAGACGAAGCATATTGAGATTCGGTATCACTTCATCCGGGATCACATTAGGCGAGGAGTGATCAAGCTCAACTATGTCAACACTCATGACAACCTTGCAGATATTTTCACCAAGCCCTTGGATGAAGCAAGATTTCGCGAGTTAAGGCATGAGCTAAATATCATTGATTCGAGCAATGTGGCTTGAACCCTTGCACACCCCACCACGCTCAATTTGTTGTCTAGTTGAGGTGTAGGCATGGACATAGGGGGAGTGTTGTTCTCTCAATGAACTCTCCCTCCCCCCATTATGCATAAATTGATCAAGTCTTTCACTTTAGCCATTGTTGATGGTATTTGTGTTTCAAAGATGAGTTTTGGTCATGGGCCCAAGGTTAAAATCTTCGCGGCGCCATACCTCCTAACTCAAACATAGGTGGCCTCAGCCACCGCCCTCCTTCGAAGAGGTGTGTCGTTTCTCGTGTGCTCGTGTGCTCTCTTTTCTTGCCATTTTGTATTTTCTTCAAGCTAAAAGCCTTGTTTGTTTAGTTGCCATGGCGTGCTGGGCGGTACTACCGCTGGTGGTGCGCGGTACTACCGCTCGTAAGCGGTACTACCGCCCCCAGCACGGTACTACCGCTGAGGGACAAGACCAGGGGGTTAAGTCGGGGCAGGGGGAGGTTTCTTCTCCCCCGTACCCATTCACTTCGCCCCCTCTTTTCTCTTCCTCTTCCAGCCTCCACTCGCCGCGGGAGGGCTCCGGCGGATCTCCTTCTCCGGGGCGTCCCTCTTCATTTCCTTTGGTGGAGTCGATCCCCACCTCATTCTCTTGCCATGGATGCCGGTATTGCCCCCGTTCCTTCTTTCCTTTTGTCTCGTTTTCAGATCTTGTTTCTTAGGGGCAATGGTCGTTGCATCTCTAGATTTTTGGCCAAATCTAGGCTTGAGTTGGTTGGAGAAGGCAACTAGACTATCTCGATTAGAGTTTGGTAGGAATATTTTTTATTTGGTAGGCCGGTAGTGCCGGATCTGACCACGGTAGTAGGAAACCGCTGTTTCACCGCCTCGTGCTGTAGGAAACTGCTGTTTCGCCGCCTCGAGCAGTACTACCGCTCTCATTGGAGTGGTACTACCGCTTGACCTCGAGCAGTACTACCGCTCTCTTTGGGGCGGTACTACCGCTTGGGGCGGTACTACCGCGGGCATGTCACGGTACTACCGCTGGATGCCAAATTCCATCATTTTCCTGCCTTACCTTGATCATTTTTGTTGAGTTTGTTGGCTTATGCTCATTCTTTCTGGTTGTTTTGCGTGTTCTTGTGTTTGGCTCCAGGTGATGACCATTCCGAGCAGCAAGGTCGCCGTATCAACCCCGGGCGTGCTACATCAAAACGCTACCGCACCTCAGAGCCAGCCGGTGGTTCCTCGAGCACCCAACCGCCTCCAGTAAGTGCATCTGCAAGTGTTCCTCCACCTCCTCAGCAATCGAAGCGATCCGCCAACAAGCCAAAGGGGAAGACTGTGACTGAGATGACCAACAAGGAGTTTTGGGAGAAGCGTCCCCGCAACCCCTATGCGGTGGACCAAGAACCCACTTTGGTCAACCGCCCGTTCTGGAACCGTTTTCAGTCTACCATCTACATTGATGTGATCAAGGCCAAGAAGAATCTTTTTGTTGATGTTCGCTCCATTGACACTGATGCTATGGACAAGGACCCGGAGTACTTTGGCGAAGCCCTTCAGATGTGCACTAAGCTGAACATTCTCAGGATCATGCAATTCAACAAGGATTTCGATGCGGATTTGGTGGCTCAATTCTATGCCACCATCCATCTTGGGACGGATGTCGACAGGACTCTGACATGGATGACCAATGGCAAGCTGCTTTCTATCAAGTGGAAGGCTTTCATGGAGTTACTTGATGTGGTGGATCACGGGCTTGAGACTCCTGTCGGTTTCCGCCCTCACCGCAATGCTACGTCCACCCACAAGCAAGCCCTTTGGCCCTACTGCACTGTGAAAGTTCACCCAGTAACTAAGAAGAAGACCTATGAGCTATCTCCGTATCTGGACATTCTTCATAGCATCTTCCGTGAGACTCTCTTCCCTCGGATCGGGAATCTAGATATGGTCCACTCTTACCTCGTGGACATGCTCCTTTTCTGTCAGCATGAGAAGGAAGCAAGCACTAGAGAGAGCCTGGATATTTCTCATGTCATGTGGTCTGAACTTCTCTCTACCGTGTCTGAGCGCAAGTGCCCTATATATGGTCCATTCATCATGAGGCTCATTGAGAGGGCCTGGGCACAGACTTATCCCAGAGTGTTGCTAGAAACTGGAGACTTGGTTTCTCATGAGAACAAGCGTCTGAGGAAGAAGGACAATTGGACAGCGCCTCACACAGGGGGTCCATCTGCTACTGCTGCCACAGGGGGGTCCGTCTGCTGCTACTGATGATCATGAGGAGGACTTTGGCCCCTCTAGTACAGTACCGTCGTGGGCACAGAAGCTTAAGCGCAAGACGAAGAAGCTTTTCTGCATGGAGTCTCATGGTCAGTACATGACTCATGTGGCGGAGAAGCATGCCAGGACGTGCCATAAGGAGCTCATGCGTCAGATGGGAGCAACAGTTGCCAGTGGGTCTGAGGGTCAGATCACTGAAGAGGAGGAATGGATTCATCAGCATTGCCCTTGGACCGACTCCGATGCCGAGCAGTTTTCGACCCCGATGAAGATGCAGAGATGTGATGTTCGAGATCTTCATCTTCCCATCACCTGGAGTCGTAGCGTCACTCTTTGCCCTTTTTGGTGTCTCGCTGCCAAAGGGGGAGAGAGTGTAGGGATTTGTGTTTGTTGCCGTGCTTTGAGTCGTCTTGCGGGTTCTTGTGTGTTCTCTCTATCTTTATTTGGTTTGGTTTGGTGTGGGACCTAAGTTCTAGACATACGGTGTGAGACATATGCTCCCTATTGCTACCTTATTACTTATGTCTATTCTGAGTACCTTAGTTTATTATGAGATGCATGCTTGTCATGTTTATTCTCTTCTCTCATATATCTTGTGCTTAGTATTGTTGGACTATAAAATATAGGGGAGTGTTGATCCGAATGTGTGTGTCTTGCCATATCTAGGTGTACACATTCTGGGGGAGCCCGTCTATATTTTGTAGTTCTTAGTTTTCTTCGTTTTATTTCTTTTCCTTGCGCAAATCCCTAGTTTTCATCAATCCACCAAAAAGGGGGAGATTGTTACGTCATATCTCTCTCAAGGTAGTTTTGGTGATTGATGACAACATGTTTGTGGACTAATCTTGTGCTTTGAATAATTCACAGATTCTCCCCTAGCACGAGACGCTTTCTTCCCCTCTGAGTGTATTTCAAGACGGTGTAGGTCTTTTGTTTCTTTCTCGGTGGACTAGTTGCGTAGAGGGAACCGTACTATCAAGAGAGGGTCCGCTGGGGTATTGCATGGGTGGAATCATCACGTACACATCAGCTTCTCACCCTCCGAGCTTTCCCATTCCATTGTAGAGTTCTCTCCTCTCTTCCTTGTCCTGTCTGGGTCCAAGCGGTAGTACCGCGCACCCAGCGGTAGTACCGCTGAGGAGCCACAAGCGGCAGTACCGCTCCACAGCGGTAGTACCGCCCGTGGCTCCACAGTAGTAGTACCGCTGGGGTGCCTGGCACCTCCGCCTCGTCCTCAGCATCTTTGAGAGAGTCTCTCTCTCTCTTATGCGCCAGCGGTAGTACCGCACTGCCAGCGGTAGTACGGTCGAAGGGCCACAAGCGGCAGTACCGCTCCACAGCGGTAGTACCGCCCGTGACCCCGCTGCCATAGTACCGCTGGGCAGTCTGGCTCCTACCGCCTCGATTCAAGAGATCTTTTTCTCATGTCAGGTTTTGCGGCACTAGTTGCGGTTGTAGAGGCGGTAGTACCGTTCCAGGAGCGGTAGTACCGCCCCTACCACTGCGGTAGTACCGCGTTAGGGTCCTTTCCCTACTAGTCTCCTTTGCGCGGCAGTGCTGCTGGCTGGCGCAGCAGTACTGCTGTCCTGGCGGTAGTACCGCCCTCTCTCAGCGGTAGTACCGCCCTTTGCGGGGCTGGTTGGTGGGGGGCAACGGTTGGATTGTTGCGCCCACTATAAAAGGGAGTCCCCTTCTTCTCTTTGACCTACCTCTTCCTCCCCCAAGCTCCATTTATTGCTCAAGCTCCATTAAATGTTCCAAGCTCCATTTCGCCCGATCTATCTCTCTAGCCAATCGGACTTGTTGATTTGCTCGGGAGTGGTTGAGAAGGCCCCGATCTACACTTCCACCAAGGGATTTTCGATTCCCCCACTCATCCCTAGCGGATCTTGTTACTCTTGGGTGTTTGAGCACCCTAGACGGTTGAGGTCACCACGGAGCCATAGTCCATTGTGGTGAAGCTTCATGGTCTTGTTGGGAGCCTCCGATTAAGTTGTGGAGATTGCCCCAACCTTGTTTGTAAAGGTTTGGTCGCCGCCTTCAAGGGCACCAATAGTGGAATCACGGCATCTCGCATTGTGTGAGGGCATGAGGAGAATACGGTGACCCTAGTGGCTTTTTGGGGAGCATTGTGCCTCCACACCGCTCTAACGAAGACGTACTTCCCCTCAAAAGGAAGGAACTTCGGTAACACATCCTCGTCTTCACCGGATCCACTCTTGGTTATCTCTTACCTTTACTTGTGCAAGCTCTTTAGTGTTTCTTCCCTTGCTTGCTTGTATGCTTGTTGTTATTGCATCATATAGGTTGCTTACCTAGTTGCACATCTAGACAACCTACTTTGATGCAAAGTTTAATTTGGTAAAGAAAAGTAAAAATTGGTAGATGCCTATTCACCCCCCCTCTAGTCAACCATATCGATCCTTTCAGTGGGGGCGAAGGAGTTATTCTTTGTCTATATGTCGATGACATATTGATCTTTGGAACCAAACTTGATCTAATCAAGGAGGTTAAGGATTTCTTATCTCGCTGTTTTGAGACGAAGGATCTAGGAGTAGCTGATGTTATCTTAAACATCAAGCTGTTGAGAGATGAGAATGGTGGGATCACACTACTTCAGTCTCACTATGTGGAAAAGATCTTGAGTCGTTTTGGATATAGCGACTGCATGCCTTCTCCAACTCCATATGATGCTAGTGTGTTGCTTCGAAAGAATCGACGGATTGCTAGAGATCAACCGAGGTATTCTCAGATCATTGGCTCGCTTATGTATTTGACGAGTGCCACGAGGCCTGACATCTCTTTTGTTTTGACCAAGCTGAGTCGGTTTGTGTCAAAACCGGGAGATGATCATTGGCATGCGCTTGAGAGAGTTATGTGCTACTTTAAAGGCACCGCGAGCTATGGGATTCACTACACCGAGTATCCAAGGGTACTGGAGGGTTATAGTGACTCAAACTGGATATCTGATGCTAATAGGATTAAGGCCATAAGTGGTTATATTTTTACACTTGGTGGTGGCGCTATTTCCTGGAAGTCTTGCAAGCAGACCATCTTAACAAGGTCAACTATGAAAGCTGAACTCACAGCATTAGACACTGCCACTTTTGAAGCAGAGTGGCTTTGTGAGCTCTGATACGTCTCCAACGTATCTATAATTTTTGATTGTTCCATATTGTTATATTATCAATCTTGGATGTTTTATAATCATTTTCTAGTCATTTTATATCATTTTTTAGTACTAACCTATTGACATAGTGCCAAGTGCCAGTTGCTGTTTTTTCCATGTTTTTTTACATCGTAGAAAATCAATATCAAACGGAGCCCAAATGCCACGAAACTTTACGGAGATTTTTTATGGACCAGAAGAAACGTAATGGGCCCTGGTTACGCCTGGGGGTGCTCCGAGGGAGCACAACCCACTAGGGCGCGCCAGGAGGCCCAGGCGTGCCCTGGTGGGTTGTGCCCACCTCGGGTGCCCCCCGGGCCGCCTCTTTGCTCTATAAATACCCCAATATTCCCCAAAACCCTAGGGGAGTTGACGAAATATTCATCCAGCTGCCGCAGAGTACAGAACCACCAGATCGAATCTAGAAACCATCTCGGATGGGGTTCACCACCTCCATTGGTGCTTCTTTGATGATGCGTGAGTATTTCTTTGTAGACCTTCGGGTCTGTAGTTAGTAGATAGATGTCTTCCTCTCTCTCTTTGTCTCTCTCTCTCTGAATTGTCAATACAATGGTCTCTTGGAGATCCATATGATGTAACTCTTTTGCGGTGTGTTTGTTGGGATCGATGAACTTTGAGTTTATGATCACATCTATCTTTTTATATCCATGAAAGTATTTGAGTTTCTTTGATCTCTTTTATGCATGATCTTTTATAGCCTCGTATTTGTTCTCCGATATTTGGGTTTTCTTCGGCCAACTTGATCTATTATCTTGCAATGGGAAGAGGTGCTTTGTAGTGGGTTCGATCTTACGGTGCTTGATCCCAGTGACAGAAAGGGAACCGACACGTATGTATCATTGCTACTAAGGATAAAGCGATGGGGTCTATCTCTACATAGATAGATCTTGTCTACATCATGTCATCATTCTTATTGCATTACTCCATTTCTCCATGAACTTAATACACTAGATGCATGCTGGATAGCGGTCGATGTGTGGAGTAATAGTAGTAGATGCAGGCAGGAGTCGGTCTACTAATCTTGATGTGATGCCTATGTAATGATCATTGCCTGGATATTGTCATGTGTATTTGAAGTTCTATCAATTGCCCAACAGTAATTTTTTTACCCACCATTTGCTATTTTTCTCGAGAGAAGCCACTAGTGACACCTATGGCCCCTGGGTCTCTTTCTCATATTATTTGCCTATGCGATCTATTTTATTTGCCTTTTATTTTCAGATCTATTAAACTAAAAACACAAAAATACCATGCTGCAATTTATTTTATTTTGCGTTCGATCTATCAATATGTACAACTTTCTCTCGTCAACGCACCAATTTCTGGCACCGTTACCCAAAAGGGATTGATAACCCCTTTAACACGTTGGGTTGCGAGTATTTGTTATGTGTGTGCACGGGCTGTTTATGTTCTGTTGGTTGGTTCTCCTACTGGTTCGATAACCTTAGTTTCATATCTGAGGGAAAAACCTACCGCCGATGTGCTGCATCATCCTTTCCTCTTTGGGGAAATACCGGCGTAGCTTCAAGCGGCATCACAAGGAATTTATGGCCCCGTTGCCGGGGAGGATCTTCAACAGATTCCAGGTTCCTAATCACAAATCCCATCTCCTCGCAATTCACATTCTTTTCCATTTACCTCTCGTTTTCCTCTCCCCACTTCACAAAAATTTGCCGTTTTATTCACCCCTCTTTTCCGTTCGCCATTTTCTTGCTTTCTAGTCTTAATGGCTAGCATGCCTACTCCTCCTTTGTCACCATATTTTTAAGTGCATTACTTCAAGCAAATACAAGGAGAAAATTTGAAAGATGCTTGGTATAGGCTTATGGAATCTTATTGTATTTCCAATTTAAAGGGGGACGCTAAGTTCTTGCTTCGTAATTTTTACATAGGATTGGCTTTGCAACATAGACAACTCCTAGATTTTGCCGCTAAAGGGAATTTTATTGAGCTCGATGCCAATGCTGCCTATGAAATTTTAGTTGCAGTTTTGGGGATTCCACCTCAAAAGAAAGGGTTTACTTTCACCCTAGAGGGAGTTCAAATGCTGGACAAACTTGGTGATTTGCATAAACACATGGTTGAATTACAAAAATATAACGAACCCCTCAAAAATCTCAGTGGTAGTATCAATCGCATGAATACTTTGATTACTCTTTGCAACAAGCGATTGGATATTTTGGATCTAAAGAAGGTTTCTTTTTCAGAGATTTTAGGGGAGCGTAAAGAGTCTCCCGGGTTTGATAAAACCCTTACAAAAGTTGCCAAAACTTCGGAAGACAAAATTTAGATCCTTGCTTTATGCCTAGCTAAGGGCGTAAAACTATAGCACTTGTTGGGAGTCAACCCAATGAATAAAATTCACTTTTTATTTTTGCTTTCTGTTCTTGAGTGTTTACAAAATTATGCTACTATTATGATTGTGTTTTTTATGTTTTAATTAGTGTTTGTGCCAAGTAAAGCCTTTAGGATCTTCTTGGGTGATAGTTGTTTGATCTTGTTGAAAAAAGAAACTTTTACGCTCGCGAAAATAATTCTCATTTTTAACCAGAAAGCGATAAAATACCCATTCCTTTTGCAGTAGATCAATATACAAATCTCTCATGCCGTCCTATTTTTTCAGAATTTTTGGGGTTATAGAAGTATTCGAAATACTTAGATTGCTACAGAGTGTTCTGTTTTTGACAGATTCTGTTTTCTTTGCGTTATGTGCTTATTTTGATGGCTCTATGGTTTTCTTTGATGAGTTTTTGTCATAGAAAAGTTGTAATACAGTAGATATAATGCAAGAACAAAATATGAATTGGTTTAATACAGTACTTATAGTAGTGATTTATTTTCTTATACTAACGGATCTCACGAAGGATTTGTTGAGTTTTGTGTGATTGAAGTTTTCAAGTTTTGGGTTATCTTACGATGGATGGAGGAATAAGGAGTAAGAAGAGCCTAAGCTTGGTGATGTCCCGGCATCCCCCGCTATTATCCAAAAGAGAGCAAGCAACTAAGCTTGGGGATGCCCCTGAGTTCCATCGACTCTTTCTTCTAACGACCATCGGTATTTTACTCGAAGCTACATTTTTATTTGTCACATACTATGTGTTTCGCTTGGAGCGTCTTGTATGATATGAGTCTTTGCTTGTTTTATTTTTTGTTTTAAGTCTTGATTCCTTGCTGGACACACCTATCTGAGATAGCCAAAATTATTTCATGACTTGTTAGAATTGCTCTCTATGCTTCACTTCAATTTTTATGAGCTAATGGACTTGCTCTAGTGCTTCACTTATATCTTTTTGAGCACGGTGTGCTTTAGTATTTTTGGAAGAAATGCTCTCTTGCTTCACTTAGATTTATTTGAGAGTTAGTAAATTTTTCAAGAAATTCTCTCTTGCTTCACTTAAATTAATTTGAGAGAAAGAAAGAAATATTATGCTCATGATATTCACTTATATTTGTTTGAGATTGTCAAAAACAACAAATAAAAATTAGTCCCAAAGTGATAGATATCCAAGAAGGATATAATAAAAACTTTCATGAAGATCATTGGACAAAATAAACTTGATTCTTAGTAATAGTTTTGAGATATGATGATGTGATATGTGAGTTATGTTGATGAGTAATTATGATTTAGTAAGAATATTGGTGTTAAGGTTTGTGATTCCCTATGCAAGCACAAAAGTCAATAATTATGCAATGAAATTAGATCCTACTGGTGGTGCATTATTCGGTGTTTGTTATGCTTAATGCTCGCTTATGAGATTATTCGTTTCTTGATTGGTTGCTTCTCAATCTTTTGCTAGCCTTCATATTGCACTAAGTACGATCTCTACTTGTGCATCCAAAAACCTTTAAATCAGTTTTGCCACATGAGTCCACTATATCTACCTATATGCGGTATTCTTTTATCGTTCTAAGCAAATTTGTATGTGCCATCTCTAATTTTCAAAATAAACTTATCTTTTGTGTGTTCGTTTCGCTCGTGGAGCGATGAGGGGTGGCTAATATTTTCCATGCTAGATGTGTTATTCTCACGATGAGTGTTTATTCACTTGTCATTACACGAGAGTAAGGCAAAGGTATTAGGGATGCCCATTCCTGAAATAAAAAATGAATTTACTTTATGTTGTCAAATAATAAATTCCTTGGAAAGTGTTGCTATGGAAGGCACCCGTGGATACAGTTAGCCTTGGAAAGTGAAAGTATGGCTGAAAAAGGAATAAACTTTATTTTCTGTTTGGGAACCGCCTATGATATATCTAAGCATGGAAAGTATTGGGAACTCTAAGTCATTTTCGTTGGTGGGAAGGATACACCTCCCAAAATGTTTTTATCTCTAAGTTTTTCGCTTTGAGCTCTGACACCTTTACAAATCTCTACTTCCCTCTGCGAAGGGCCTTTCTTTTACTTTAAGCGATTTATATTTTGAATTTGAGTCTCTATCTTCTCTTATAAAAGCACCAACTAGGAGGCAATATGATCGTACTTGAGTATTGGGTGTAGTTAATATGCGAGTGTGTTTCATGAATGGATCAATGGTTGAGCATGATGGGCTAGGGATAACTTATTTTATCGTTGATATTTTGAAAGACATGGTTGCTTGTTGATATACTTGAGTATTTAAATTATCATGTCAAAACTAGACTATTGCTTTGAACAATATAAAAGTTAAAATGTCCATGCTATAAAGAAAAGAATATGATATGACATGATTGCCAGCATTCCACATTAAAAATTCTGTTTTTTATCACTTACTACTCCAGGACGAGTAGGAGTTAAGCTTGGGGATGCTGATATGTCTCCAACGTATCTATAATTTTTTGACTGATCCACGCTGTTATATTATCAATCTTGGATGTTTAATAATAATTTTATAGTCATTTTTTGGTGCTAACCTATTGACATAATGCCAAGTGCCAATTGCTGTTTTTTTCATGTTTTTTTACATCGTAGAAAATCAATATCAAACGGAGCTCAAATGGCACGAAACTTTACAAAGATTTTTTATGGACCAGAAGACACGTAATGGGCCTTGGCTGCGCCTGGGGGGTGCTCCGAGGGGGAGCACAACCCACCAGGGCACGCCAGGAGGCCCAGGCGCGCCCTGGTGGGTTGTGCCCACCTCGGGTGCCCCCCGGACCGCCTCTTTGCTCTATAAATAGCACAATATTCCCAAAACCCTAGGGGAGTCGACGAAATATTCATCCAGCCGTTGTAGAGTCCAGAACCACCAGATCCAATCTAGACACCATCTCGGATGGGTTTCACCACCTCCATTGGTGTCTCTCCGATGAGGCGTGAGTAGTTCTTTGTAGACCTTCGGGTCCGTAGTTAGTAGCTAGATGGTTTCCTCTCTATCTCTCTTTGAATTCTCAATACAATGGTCTCTTGGAGATCCATATGATGTAACTCTTTTGAGGTGTGTTTGTTGGGATCGACGAACTTTGAGTTTCTGATCAGATCTATATTTTTATATCCATAGAAGTATTTGAGTTTCTTTGATCTGTTTTATCCATGATAGCCTCGTATTTCTTCTCGGATATTTGGGTTTTGTTTGGCCAACTTGATCTATTTATCTTGCAATGGGAAGAGGTGCTTTGTAGTGGGTTCGATCTTATGGTGCTTGATCCCACTGACAGAAAGGGAACCGACATGTATGTATCGTTGCTACTAAGGATAAAACGATGGGATCTATCTCTACATACATAGATCTTGTCTACATCATGTCATCGTTCTTATTGCATTAATCTGTTTCTCCATGAACTTAATACACTATATGCATTGCCGGATAGAGGTTGATGTGTGGAGTAATAGTAGTAGATGCAGGCAGGAGTCGGTCTACTAATCTTGGATGTGATGCCTATGTAATGATCATTGCCTGGATATCGTCATGAGTATTTGAAGTTCTATCAATTGCCCAACAGTAATTTGTTTACCCATTGTTTGCTATTTTTCTCGAGAGAAGCCACTAGTGAAACCTACGGCCCCGGGTCTCTCTCTCATATTATTTTCCTTTGCGATCAATTTTATTTTCCTTTTATTTTCAGATCTGTTAAACTAAAAACACAAAAATACCTTGCTGTAATTTATTTTATTTTGCGTTCGATCTATCAATATTTACAACTTTCTCCCGTCAACGCACCAATTTCTGGCAGCGTTACCCGAAAGGGATTGACAACCCCTTTAACATGTCGGGTTGCGAGTATTTGTTATTTGTTTGCAGGAGTTGTTTACGTTGTGTTTCTTGGTTCTCCTACTGGTTCGATAACCTTGATTTCATATCTGAGGGAAATATCTATCGTCGTTGTGTTGCATCATCGATTCCTCTTTGGGAAAATACCGACGTAGCTTCAAGCGACATCAAGCTCTTGATGGATTTACCTATGGTTGAAAACCAATACCCCCTATCCCGATGAACTGTGATAATCAAATTGTGATCGTCAAGATAAACAGTTCTAAGGACAATATGAAGTCATCAAGGCATGTGAAGAGGAGACTAAAATCTGTCAGAAAATTGAGGAACTCCGGAGTTATTACGTTGGATTATATCCAAATGTCGAAAAACTTGGCAGATGCCTTCGCAAAGGGTCTATCACATAATGTGATAGATAATGCATCGATGGAGATGGGTTTGAGACCAACCGCATGAGTTGTCCATAGTGGTAACCCACTCTATGTGATCAGAGATCCCGTGAAGTAGAAGTGGGAGACAAGTTGTTGGTCAGCTGGGAGGAGAGTATCCCTATTTTAATTATCCCACTCCGTGAAGATGCAATACTCTCCTAATCTGCATGGCAGGCTGATATTTATCTTAATGTGTTCCAAGTGGCTTATTTGAGTAAGAAGAGATGTTGTCATGCAGAGCATCTCCCGAGGAACACACCTATATGAATTTGACTGTTAACGTCGCAGTCTGTGAGAATTGGGTGTTCTCTAATAAATTCATGAATGGCCCTCTAGTATGACGTATATGCTTCACCCGCGGGGAAGCCTTATGGCTGCCCAGTATCGGTCAAGAATTTGTGTGAAACTAGTCTCGCAGAAAACTTGTAGTTCAAGTCATAGTTCACTATTCAAGTTGTGATCTAGTGTAGTATAAATCTCTGAGTGGAAGTTCAACTTTATAGTCTCCACTGAGCAACGGTATATAAACAATGTTTTGGAACAAATGATGAAATGTGCCAATGAGACTTTGTGGAATTTTGCTAGTAGGCCTTTGGCCCAAAGCCCAACTAAAATTCTGAAATTCTCATGGCCCATTCATGCACAGATGTGAGTGGAGTGAGTGAGACCAAAGTTTAGTCCCACCATGAAAGTTGAGTGAGAGTTGCACCTCGTTATAAGGTGAGCTCTTCTACCACTTGTATGAGCATGAGAAGAGGAGACTACACGCGTTCTCCTCCTCCTTGCTCTCCACATCACGACGCGCTTCGGGTTGCGGGCTTGAGCCGAGCCGAGGACAGAGCTGTGCATGTTGTCTATATTTTTGCTGCTCAGGGAAATTAATGAGTCATTAATTAATAACTAATGGACGCGTTAATTACTGAACCGTTTTTGATTCTTTTGGATCGCGACTCATATGGGGTTTACTCCCACAACCTACCCGGCCCGCACTATATAGTCAGGAAGACGTCTACCCTAGCCGCCGCCGTATCGTATAGTTTCGCACCGCCGTTCCAGAACATTGCGCTTCCACGCAAGTCTTCTCCATGCCTCCTTCCGGCGTGCACCGCAAGAAGGTACAACAGGCCTCTGGAACCCCTCCTCTCACGATCCTTTACGGGAGAGGGGCAGTCGGATTTTTGGGGAGCGCACTCACGCGACTGCTGGCAGCGACGTCTTCGCCAACGACGACTTCTTCCCCGACCTCGGCATCCTTATCCTCAATGACATGGCCGACAACCTCAACGCCGGCGGTGCTGCTCATGCTGCACCGTATGTGATGCTATCCTTCTTGTTTGAGATCATGGTAGAATTCATGTTTCTAGTATGTGCCCTAGATGTGATATGTTCATCTACTATGCTAGTTCGCATGATTAGTTTAATCTCTGCTAGTGCTGCCATGATTTATTTTCTGTTTATTCGGATTAAATCTCGTAGTAATTTGCTCATATTCCCAACACTGCATGGTTCTTTTCTATGTTGATGACCTTTGGTCGAGTAGGATATTGACCTCCTTCACTGTGACTCTCAAATAATACTCCTGTTTTTTGTATATGTGTTAAGACGAGAGTTGTTCAACAGAAATCCTATTTTTTATCTCAGACAATTGTTCCAAAATCACATTTTTTTCATTTTCAGTAACAATACCATGTGATGATTTATATTCTTCTAGTTTGTGTCGCGCGTTGGGTAGACCAATGAGTACAACTCCTCCTACTCCGTCTTTCCGGGCGTTATGATCACACGTATTTGCATCTAAACACATAATACTTGCATCGTTTTAAATTATTTGAAGTTTTAGGTTTGCCTTGAGTCAAACTTTTTTATGTTTCATAGATCCATGAATATTCATGATAAAGTATACACTATATCAATTATATATGGTATAAAAACATATTTTGTAATGATTTCTTTTTTGCGGAGAAATATTTTATAATGATACTAGCACGCACCGACGCGGCAAGGGTGAAAATACCACATTCATGGCTGGTTGAAAGGTTACAGGTGCAGCCGTGAGACCAAATGGTATATTGCCTTGAATTCGAAGTGTCTGTGGTGAGTGCAGGATGCTGTCTTTGGACTTTGGTACATCTCCTGCAGCAATTTGTATCTCATGGTACCCCGGGCACAAATCTAACTTGGTATAGAATGTTGGATTTGGGAAATTTGTCTTTCACTGTCACTGCCTTCAGCTGCCTATAGTCGACGCAAATCGCCAGGTGTTATCTTTCTTGCGCACCAACAACACAGGCGAAGTGCGAACCAACCTGTGATTGGATGGTTAAGAGGACAGTGATATCCCTAGACCATCACGGTTATCCTAGACTTGACATGGGTGCTCGCATTTCCTGTATTTATTTCAGGCCTTCCGACGATGTGCATTCAGTGAAAAAAGATGTTCCATCTACTATGAAGGCGTCTGTGGCGACTTCGTCAATCCCAAGATGGTGTGACGGCTCAGTCTCTCAGACGTGCTCACAGAGGTAGGGTGTGCGTGCGTGCGTTCATCGTGGTGAGTGTTTTTGCGTATGTATGAGAGTCTATGTAGGTAATATGTTAAAAAACGGCACAGGCAAAGCAAACGGGTTGTGACTGCATTGAATGATCCCTTGTTCTAGCATTGCTCGTACTTGTTTTTTGATTTCATCTTTCTGCTGTGAAGTGTAGCGATAAGGCTTCACCAGCATTGCACGCACACCTGGCAATAAGTTGATATGATGGTCGTCATCTTGCCGTGGTGGAAGGTCTTGTGTTGTTCGAAAGCATCTATATTTTTGTCGAGAACATGCTGAATTTGAACTAGCAACGTACAATGGCTAGGAAACGGGGGAGGAAGTGGGAGGAGAAGAAGAAGAAGCGAGAAGGTGCGACAACCAAGATGACAGAGAGGTTTGAAGACATCATGCCGAAGGAAGAGACACATGCATCAAATGCATTGACGTGAAACAGGAAAAGAAGACCGAGAGGTTTGACAAGTTCATCATTGTGCAAGAGAAGTTGGTCAAGCTCCAAGAGAAGAAGGTTGAGCTCACGACCGCTTTGGAGGACAACAAGATTTTTGACCATGAAGATGTTGGACTTGGATCCCGATGCGGTGAAGATCGTGCAAGCCTACTATGCTATAATGTTCAAGCGCTTGGCGGCCGATTTGGAGGAGTCTACCCTACAGCAAAGGATTTGGCACAGACAGCTGGTTTTGGGAGACAAAAAAATGAGATTTTCTGCACGAACAGCCAAACTTGCAAGTTTAACATTTGACACATCCGAAGTGGTTTGATTATAATTGCATATATTTGCACTTCATATTAAATTGCTACATTGATCTATATATGCGTGTCAAACTAAGGAGGCCGAACCTTGGACAGACATTTGATGCACAAGGTTGGATGGCTAGCTCTATTAGCGTTGTCTGCGGGCACATCCGAATGTGTTGGCAAATATTTAAGATGTCTGTTTTGAGGTACAGATGTTGAAGATACATGAATGGTTGTAGATCCTGTTATCGAGAGACCAATTGTGCCGTACCGCTTCCCTAAAGAAAATGTACCGTACCACTAGCTACCCATCGCATGCTCCGAGATATATGCGTGCCACGCTTCCTGTGCATCGGGTTGGCGTGAGGTGTGTGGTTTGTTGGTTGGGAGTGTGATGAGAGGCTTCCGGGGGCCCGAAAAGGCTCCGCGACGTGATGTCACAATATTGGTGGGGTGATGGCAAACACACCGGACAAAGATGCACTGTATATCATGGTGAAAATGTACATTCCAAACATGAGTAGTGGTATGGGGTTCAGAGATATACTCCCTTCGTTTCTTTTTACTCTGCATATAAGGTTTGATCAAAGTCAAGCTTTGTAAAGTTTGACTAACTTTATATAAAAAATATAAACATTGACAATATGAAATCGATATTATCAGATGCATCACAAAATATATTTTCATACTGTGTAGTTTTAATATTGTAGATGTTCATATTTTTTCATTTAAATTTGGTCAAACTTTATATAGTTTGACTTTGACCAAATCTTATATGTGGAGTAAAAAGAAACAGGGGGAGTACATTGCCTCAACCTTGCTCTGCTTGCTGAACGGGCGTGGTGATTAATCGAGAACGTAGATTCTCTTTGTGCTATGGTGCTACGAGAAAGATAGTACCCTTCCGGAGACCCTTCGAATGCAGAGGCGAAAAAGGTAGCTCCTATACAAGGCAGAGCATATGTGAAGGGATCAAAACTGTCAAAAAAGGTCATATATTGGCGTGTCAATGATAGTAACAGTATAGACATGTGAAAGGATGAGTGGATCCCTCATGGTCCTTCGAGAAGAACTATAATTGATCCTACAAAAAGAATTATAACAAGAAGGGGCCATGATATCATCGAAGGTGTAGCATGTGTTAAACGCCGTTGTGCACCAACGTTCAAATGTTCTGATGCTTTGATTTCCCTGCCAAAAAGCGTAAATGTAATTTCCACAGTATACACATTTCATTTTGGCAAACAATGAATTCATACTTTTTTGGGAACACTATAAATGCATACATTATAATTATCTATATATAGGTGTGCATATATAGAGTATTATGCATATCCTGGTGACCACATAAAGGCCTTCCTTGAATACTTGCAATTTTATTCAAACAAATAATTATTTGTTACTCCTTGTGTGGAAAACTACTAATTTAGTACTCTACCTACAAGTACGGATATGCAGTCGACAAAAATACTCCCTCCATTTTTATATACAAGGCTACTATGGAATATACATTTTGCATCTATACAAGGCCACAAAAAGTAATCGAGGCAAAGTTAATGATATTTTCTCGTACTAACAACATGTTTAATACTTGCATGCATGCACTCATAATGACAGTGAGCTACTTCCTCCACTCAGTTTCTTTGCATGCATGCGGAGTATTAATGATTCCATTAAACTAGAAAAAAATTGACTTGTAAAGTAGGCATTAAATTTTACATTGATACTTGTAATCTAAGTTTGCGGCCTTTATACAAAAATGGAGGGAGTATATGATTGCCACCCTTAATTACATTACACCTTTCTTTTTGAGAAGTACTCCCTCTGTAAAAAATATAAGAGCGTTTAGTCTTATATTTCTTTACAGAGGGAGTATTCCATCTAAAGCCTCGAACTAAATTGTTTCCAAAAATAGCATGCCTGTTCTTTGCATTATAAACAACCATGCGAATTCAGTTAGCTCGTCCGGCAACCACTAGCCGAATAATACACATCCCAGCAGTCTGTAACCTTCGCTAGGTCTCTCAGCACTCCCCAAACAAGCTCGCGAAGTCAGGATGAGGCCGTTCTACACGATGCTACTAGCCCTCGCCATTGTGGTGCTCTGTTCAGGTATGCATATCCACTCACCGACTCACGTTGGCATATCTACGTGCGTTATTAGTTTCAACTTTTCAAGTAACACAAACTGGAGTAATATATATGCCTCTCGCTAGCTTCTCTGTGTGCGCTGTTCGATCCGTAGATGTGGTGACAGAGGTGGTGACGGCTAACGGCGGTGGTGCCACTGCGACGGTGACCCGCATGGACTGCAAGGTGCTCCCGACCATCTCCGGCATATGCAATCCTGACAAGTGCATGCAGTACTGCCAGGACCGCATCAGCGGCACCTCGGTGGGCGAGTGCGTTTCCGACGGATGCCAGTGCACGTACTGCGGTATCCCACCTAGTGGTCATCGGAACTGAACGGAGAGCAGGCAAACGCTGCTGCATGCTTCTTTTTCCCGAAGAATAATGATAACTAGTCGTCAACCCGTGCATGTGCACGGTCTAGTGATTTTGAAAACATGAATTTTGAAATAATCGAAGATCTTTCTCTGTTAATATAGCAGGAGTTCAAAATATATTAGAACTTGGAATGCAACTTTTGAATATCTCCCAACTAATAATTATGCACCATGGAAATATGATTAACACTATGAGACAATTAAATTGGAGAGTGAAAATAAGCTATGGAGTTTTCAAGAAACATTTAGAATGAAATAACGTGAATGAAATGTCTCTAAGCGTAGCCCCATCAAAATCTTTTTGAATCAAAATGTGGTTCCTTAAGTTTTGATTTTAAGTTAGCATGCATGATTGATCAATCTCACTCACTGCATGCTCTGGACATCACAAATAGCTTGCTACACCTGCAAGAAATATCCTTGAAATATTAATGCACTTAAAAGCCTTATTAGCACATAAGTAGAAAATTACAGAAATTCACAACAGAAAAACTAATGCGAGAATCATATGCTGCCATAACCTGATTTCTTTTCTTGCATGCGAAGTTCTGATATGAGGAGATCGTATCAATGTGGTAGATTTGGCATTATTGCAATACATATACAAACTTTGAAAGAAAGTACCTTATGAGATACTGATGTGCAACAACAATGAAGATCGTTCTCTCGAGAAATCTATCTTCTTGAACATCGGATGCTTGTAATTATCAATGTCTTCAAATTCAGAGTAGCGATTTATAATTAAGCTTCCGTAATATTATTTTTCAGGTAAGTTATGATCAACAATTATCTTGCAAATTGTTAACTAAGCAATCTTTAATACCAGGGGATAATATAGAAGCATATAAAGAAGGCAGTATAGCTGGACACCCATATTCAGAATGCTGTGAATCATCCATCATGCATAACAAAGGTCAAATTTTAGGAGTGCACTGTTTGTTTTGAAACATCTATATAAAGCAATTTTTGTAGTCTGAACCAAAACAACACAACAGAAAGCAAAATAAACATTACATACCTGCTACTTTGTCTACTCTTCGATTGATGAGGTGACCTATTTTTCAATCTGTAAGCTTGTGCTAATGAAGTTCATGTTATCCATGACACATTTAGAGGAACCAATAGAATAGAATAAATGGAGTACGTGAACCTATAGGCAAAATGTATAGCCAAAACACAAAATACAATGATTCTTATATTAGATGGAAAAAAGATTACTCGTAGCTTATAAAAGGAGCTTGTAGTGAATACACTAATATTTTGTATAAAAGTTCTGTGTATTTAAGTGTATATATAAACTTCTCAGAAGAAAAATCCAGGCTCTCGAAAAGAAACATTTTTTTGGGCATTCATTGGGACAACACTTTCCAAAACAAAAGAACAGGCGTAAATATTTAATACTCCCTCTGTAAAGAAATATAAGAGCATTTAGATCACTATTTTAGTAATCTAAACACACTTATATTTGTTTACCGAGGGAGTAGTGAGCAATAGTAAGTCAAACGTGTTACCTTCTCTGATACTTTAACCAATATGATGCGGCCTAGAACAGACAATAGCAACTTCTGAAGGTCTATGAGATCATATAACCACCTATATATGCTTAGTTAATCTAGTTTGCAACTAACATATGATTACCTCAAAATAACCCTGACCAGAGACCATACGGATGGTTTCTCACACACCTTTGGACCTACAAGTTTTTAGCCCGGCGTAGAAACTGTAAACAATCTACAACATAAGAAGGCTGAAACTTGATCTGAACAACATCAAGGTAAGCACTGTGAATCGGGAACTAAACTTCAAAACCTTTCACTACAATGGTTTCTTTACGTGAGAAACCATGCACCAACCGCTGATTTGGTATCTAGGGACGAAAGCAACAGTAACAGTTAGCACTTGCTGCATAATATGGGGAGAAATAGGACGACATGAAGATGACAAAACTTGACATTATCTGTTTTCCATACAGAGCTACTTTTTAACACTATCGAGGAGGTGAACAGATTGCCGTTCAGCTTTACCATGAGGTTAAATTGAGCATCTTTTTCGATCTCCCGTATTGCTTAAAATACATGCTGCTAAGGTGCCATGTTTTTGAAATTGTGTATGCATATACATTCCATGTCTGCAAATAAGAATATATAAAACAAAAGTGCAGACAACACTATAAAGAAAAAAAATCACCAGAACAGAGTATGGTTTGTGCACGTGTCCTATTGGATAATTGGGTAAGCATAAAACTGAAAGTACAGATCCAACTACAAAGTTGTAGTTTTTCCTATAAGATTTAAGAAGCAGAGAGATGTAGACTGAAGAAACGCTACAAAACGACTAATTCAGTTTCCAACAAAATAAGTAGAGGTTCTTGAGTTCACTCTGCACAAGCCAGAAGTAAGGCCACATCTTTCTTGTACTGAATCCCCTAACTGTATTGTATGGCACCCACAAAACTTAACCATCGTATTAATACGTATCTAGATAGGTCTGAAACAAAACACTTATCATCTAAATCCTCAAAACGAAACTCTAAGGTTTTACTTGTTCTTTGAGACATGTCTCACAACATCATAATAATCACTAAAAATACAAACCTATTGCATCCTTGCTAGCTCCTTAATTACCTCTACTGCAATCAGTCTACCATAGTCGTTTGGCTCTGCAGCTTTCCCAACAATGGCATCTATTCGATCTGATTCAGGTAGCATGGGTGGATGCATGAGATAATTGCTGCTACTCATCTGGCTTAGGCCCGTGGATTGCTGACTGCCACTACTATCTTGCTGCTACTCAACACCAGGTGACGTCGTTGTCAGCCAGACTTAGCATGACATGTCTAGTGAACTACTTGCATGATCAACCCCCTCTTCTGCTACTCCTCAAATTCTTCTGTAAAAGTTACAGAGGCACTTACCTTCCTCTAGGAGAGGATCCTCATGTAGATTTAATTGGTACAATCTCCCAGGAGGATCTGTTGTTGTTCATGATATTAGTAAGAGGAGGAAATCAAGAGAACGCCTAGAGGAATCCATTGTTGTTCTTCCCTTTAAGGGCCGCAGCGCCATAAGACTGCCGTACTTCCTCCAATCTGCGGCCTACGGCCTCAGCAACTATGGTGGTTGTTCAATCCAACTCAAACTCTTATTGATGCACCTCCTTCTCCACGGCATCGTCCATCGTGGGTTGCAATTTGACCTGGCATGGAAGCTGAGGAGATTGAAAGGATCTCCATCTCCGCTAGACCAATGAAGATGGATTGCAGCCAATCCTTCTCGGGGCAGAGTTTAGAACCAATGGAATTTTTTTGAGCATCAGTACAGACACAAGTGCTTATATACACGCGCATACACTCACCCCTATGAACGCACGCACGCACATCCTACCCCTATGAAGTCACCATAGGCGTCTCATCGTCGACGGGAACGTCTCCTCCCACTGAAAGCGCATCGCCGGAAATCCTGAAATAAATTCAGGAATAATGCGAGCACCAGGATTTGAACCCTGGTGGGTTGGGGATACCACTGTCCACCTAACCAACTCAACCAAAGGTTGATTCGCTTAGAACCAATGGAATTGGGGAGAGGTTTGGCTGGCTGGATCGTTTATCTAGATTCATTGTTGTGTGAAGGCTGGTTTTCATCTCTACAACCGTGGAAGCCTTGTGGGCCCTATGATTAAAGGCCGGTTTTCATCTCTACAATCGTGGCAGGATTGTGGGCCCTATGATTAATCTTCTTAGTCAAGGATTATATGAGTTAATCCACACCGTAAAAATTTGGTCCCACCGGATGAACGGTTAGTATTTTCTAATTAACGTGGTAACTTTTTGGGAGTCTATAATTAGTATAGGTATAGGTATAGATAGATAGATAGATAGATAGATAGATAGATAGATAGATAGATAGATATAGATAGATAGATAGATAGATAGATATGTTGATGACGTTTGGTCGAGTAGGATATTGACCTCCTTAACTGTCACTCTCAAATAATGCTCGTGTTTTTATATATTTTATATCGCAAAAAGAAATACAAGCAATGCCAGGATTCATGTGCTAAAGAAAGAGCCAACCTGAATTAATATTATTAAATACCTCTATCGCACTTTTCTCCTTCCTTCCTTCCTTTCTTTTTCTTTTTTCTTTTTTCTTTTTTCCATTTCATTTCTCGTTTTTTCAAATAGTTTTTTGTCGGGTTTTATTTATAATTTTTTCTGCACCTTTTCTGTTTTCCTTTTTCTATTGCAATGTGCAAACTTTGTCAATTTTGCTTTTTCTAAAAATCAATAAACTTATTTCAATTTTGTGAATATTTTCTAAAACTTGGTTAAATTGTTTAAAATTGTGAACTTCTTTTCAATATTGATGAACTTTTAAAAAAAAATCGATGAGCCTTTGTAAAAATGTGTGAATTTTTTCAAAGTCGATGGACTTTTTCAAAATCGATAAACTTTTTCCAAATCCTTGGAAATTTTTTCCAAAATCCGTGATTTTTTTTTCTATTCATGGTCTTTTTCAATTTGTGAACATTTTGCAAATCCAGATTTTTTTTTTCAAATCCATAAACTTTTCCAAAAAGATGAACCACTTGTTGAAAGTCAACGGTTAATGGTCAACTTGTTGAACCACGAAGAATCAATCGGGGGTATGCTCCTCACGAGCGAGGGCCGATCGCTCGTGTAGTTCGGCCGGCCCCATGAAAGGTGGTGTGCGAGTGTTGCGTCCACTCACTGGTGCAACAAGCGCTGACTAGGAGCTCCCGTTGTATAGGAAGTAGCGTCACACAAACCGGCGCACACACCTCTCCGTCCGCGGCTTGGCCCATTTATTTATTTTTCTTTTTTTAACCTTCAAAATATAGGTGCATGAAGTAGAATTCCAACTATTGAACTCTTGGATTACTTCCACCTGCTATAACTTCGAACTGTGAACTCTTTCTTAAATTTGTGAATCTTTTCAATTTGTAGATTGATTAAGGTGGAGCTTAATGTTCTCATTTTCCAAACTTTTTTCACAAATTTAAGGAATGTTCACATTTCAAAAATATTGATAATTGTTTTCAAAAGTATGTGGTTTGCCTGTCCATTAGGTGGACATTCCCTAGATTTGTAGATTGATAAGGTGGAGCTTCTGACCTTAACGACAATTTCTCCCTCAGATCGTATTTCTTGAAGGGTTGTGGTGGATCTATTCCGCCTAGGCGCCAGGATGCTTCGGGAAGATTTTTGTACCCACCTACTTGCCTATCTCGGCCTTGAGGAGGGCAGTCGGGCTTCTCGGCCCACTCGCACTTAGATAGCACGCTGTCCTTGGCCTCCTCGTCTAACTCTGGAAGTGTAACGCCCGGATAATCATGCTATAGTAATCTCACGTTAATGGTGCCACGTCACCTCTATCACTGTAGTTAATCTCGGGTTAATTTGAAACCGCTTCAAAATTCAAAAATTAAAATAAAGTCAACAATAAAAGTTTTTCAAAAGTTGAAACAAAAATGTTCGGAGTGTGCAGTTAAATACCAGGGTAATTATAATAAAGCAAACACATTTTTATAAAATGCCTAGATGATTTAAAATGATTTAAAACAGAAAAGAAAATAAATAAAAAGAAAAGAAACAACAAAAAAACAAAAGAGGCAGACCCCCCTCCACTGGGCCAGTTGTGGCCCAGCTGGCCAGCCCAACTGGGCAAAGGCCCAGCCGACTGGCCCAGCCGGCCACCCCCCACTACCCCTTATCCACTCCCTCCCCCAAACCCTAACCACCCCATCGCCCCACTCCCCCCCCACGACGCCACCTCTCCCCCCTCCCGATCCAGATTGGATCGGGGTCGATCCCCACCGCTGCGCGCCCGATGTCGCCGCCGAACGTCATCGCCCCCTCCCCACCTGGACCTCGCCTGCGCTCCCCCTCACCGACCTTCCTCCTTGACGCCGACGACGTCTCCATCCTCCTCCTCAACACCCATTGCCCCGGACCCTACGCCCGCGGTGAGGGCCTCACCCTCCCCTCTTCCCCCATGCCCCGCACGCGCCCTGGCACCATCCTTCGCCGTGCCAACGCGTGCTCGCTGCGCCTTCGACCGCGCCCAGCGACCCCCCCTCCCGTGCGGCAACCCGCACCCCGCCGCACACGCCTGCGTCCAGAGCCCGCTGCGCGCCACCCACGGCGTTCCCTGCCCCTGCTGCCATGCTCCCGGTCGTCCTTCCCGTGTAGCCCCCCTGCCGGTGCCCTCCGCCGCGGGCCCACCTCCCTCTGTCGCTGCCGCTTATCGCCGTCTGCGTGAGCCCCGACACCGGCCACCCCTGCTGCTCGCGTCGCCCCCCCCTGCAGCGAGACCGCGCGCCCGCACCGTGCTATCGCTGCTAGCCGCTCCTGGCCTCGCCCCCGCATACTGCGATGCGCCGCGAGCCGCCGCTGCTCTGCTTCGCTGCGTCTACTCTGCCGCTTCTGTCGCTACTACCTCGATGCGTCCTCCTCCGCCCCGCTACCTCTAATGTCGGGCCTCGCCCCCCTGCGCCCGCTCCGCCCAGCCGGTCCGCGGCCACCCCTCTGCCGCCTCCCCTGGCCCTGGCCATCGGCGTGCGCCGTGTGCGTTCCCAGCGCCCCTCGGGCATGCGCCCGTTCGGGCCTTGCCCATTAGCCACGCGCCCAGCACCCGTTAGGCTAGATGGGCCACTGCCATTCAGGCCCCATGCCCCAGAACGTTTTAAAAAATAAATAAATAATTAAATAATTAATTAATCTTAATTAATTAATTAACTTAAGTATTCTTAATTAATTAATTAAAGAGTTAATTAAACTAATTAACCTAAACCCTAATTAACTAAAACAGTCAATGATAGGGGGGTCCCACCCCTGTTGACCAGTCAAACGTTGACTGGTCAACTGGGTCCCTCTGGCCCACCTGTCAGCCACTGGGTACACTTTTGTGTACACTGTGTTGGGTGCGCCTAGCAATTTAGCAATTATTTTCAAATTAAAAATAATTTCAGAAATTAATAAAATCTTTAGAAAATCATATCTTTTAATTCGTAACTCGGATTAAAATATTTTCAACATGAAAGTTGCTCAGAACGATGAGACGAATCTGAATACGCAGCCCGTTCGCCCGCCACGCATCCCTAGCATAGAAAACACACAACTTTCCCCCTCCGGTTTGTCTGTCCGAAAACGCGAAACACCGAGGATAATTTCCCGGATGTTTCCCCCCTTCACCGGTACCACCTCGTACCGCGTTAGGGCACGCCTAGCAACACGCCTTGCTTTGTCATGCATCGTTACGCATCTGTTTGCATTGTATTCATTGTTTCTTCCCCCTCTTCTCTCGCTAGACATCGAGATCGACGCCGCTGCTACCCAGTACGACTACGGTGTTGATGACCCCTCTCTCTTGCCAGAGCAACCAGGCAAGCCCTCCCCTTGATCACCAGATATCGCCTACTCTACTCTCTATACTGCTTGCATTAGAGTAGTGTAGCATGTTACTGCTTTCCGTTAATCCTATCCTGATGCATAGCCTGTCCTTGCTACTACTGTTGATACCTTTACCTGCAATCCTAATGCTTAGTATAGGATGCTAGTTTATCATCAGTGGCCATACTTTCTTGTCCGTCTGCCATGCTATACTATCGGGCCGTGATCACTCGGGAGGTGATCACGGGTAAATACATATATACATAATATATGATACTTGTGGTGACTAAAGACGGGTCAGCTCGTAGGAGTACCCGCGAGTGATTCACGGATTGGGTCCGAAAGGAAGTTTGTCCCGATGGCCCTCTAAGTGGATCTTTGTGGTGAAGCGACAAGGCAGGTTGAGAGCACCTTGGAGAGGGGTGGGCCTGGCCCTGGTCGGCGTTCGCGGTTATTTCAAGATAACACATTTAACGAGATCTTGGTATTTGATCTGAGTCTGGCCACTGGCCTATACGCACTAACCATCTACGCGGGGACAGTTATGGGCACTCGATGTCGTGGTATCAGCCGAAGCCTTCGTGACGTCACTGACTGAGCGGCGCGCGCCGGGTTGGACTGGAACGCCTACTCTTGTTTAAGGGAGGCTAGGTCTGCTCACTGGCCGCGTACGCAACGTGCAGGTGTGCAATGGGCGATGGGCCCAGACCCCTACGCCATAGGATTTAGACCGGCGTGCTGACCTCTCTGTTGTGCCTAGGTAGGGCTACGATGTGTTGATCTTCCGAGGCTGGGAATGACCCAAAAAAGTGTGTCCGGCCAAATGGGATCGAGCGTGTTGGGTTATGTGGTGCACCCCTGCAGGGAAGTTAATCTATTCGAATAGCCGTGATTTTCGGTAACAGGACGACTTGGAGTTGTACCTTGACCTTATGACAACTAGAACCGGATACTTAATAAAACACACCCTTCCAAGTGCCAGCTACAACCGGTGGTCGCTCTCTCATAGGGCGACGAGGGGAGGATCATCGGTTAGGTTTATGCTATGTGATGCTACTTGGTGAACTTACCATCTACTCTCTTCTCCTGCTGCAAGATGGAGGTTACCAGAAGCGTAGTCTTCGATAGGTCTAGCTATCCCCCTCTTATTCCGGTATCCTGCAGTTCAGTCCACATATGATACCCTTATTCCTTTTGATACCAATGCATACATATGTAGTGTAGCTCCTTGCTTGCGAGTACTTTGGATCAGTACTCACGGTTGCTTTGCTCCCCATTTCCCCCCTTTCTATACTCGATCATTGCGACCAGACGTTGGAGCCCAGGAGCCAGACACCACCGTCGACAACGACTACTGCTACTCAGGAGGTGCCTACTACTACGTGCAGCCCGCTTACGGCGACCAGGAGTAGTTTAGGAGGATCCCAGGCAGGAGGCCTGCGCCTCTTTTGATCTGTATCATAGTTTGTTCTAGCCCTCTTAAGGCAAACTTGTTTAACTTATGTCTGTACTCAGATATTGTTGCTTCCGCTGACTCGTCTATGATCGAGCTCTTGTATTCGAGCCCTCGAGGCCCCTGGCTTGTAATATGATGCTTGTATGACTTATTTTATTTGTAGAGTTGTGTTGTGATATCTTCCCGTGAGTCCCTGATCTTGATCGTACACATTTGCGTGTATGATTAGTGTACGATTGAATCGGGGGCGTCACAAGTTGGTATCAGAGCCGACTGCCTATAGGAATCCCCCTTCCACACTCCTTGGCCAAAGTCGAGTCTAGACATTACAAAAACTTTTACTAACATGGTTGTGTGCCTTACGGGCCCACGTTGCCATCTGGGTGGTATTAGGATCTTTTACTCCTCGATCCTTACTCTGGGACTCTGAACTCTCTTCTACTTGGGTTAAACGATTTTACTAACTTTAACATTAGGATCCCGTGACCACGTTCACCCCAAAGTTGGATAAGCCCTAGCTATTCATTAGAGTAGTATATTGAACATTATCCACATTGTCATTTGACTCCTATGAAAACATCTTTGTTTTCAGATGGAACCCACGAGGCAGTTCGTGCGCCACACGACAGCCATTGGTGCCTCAGGATCACCTGTTGTATTGATTGAGATGATGACCTATCTGGGTTATCGCTGGCACCCTGAGTACACAGTCTATGAGGAGTATCAGGACTTCAACCAGGAGCAGTACCGTGCCATCATCCACCACTACTCTCGGGAGTATGACTCCGCTACCGTGCTGCACACTGCTCATGGTGTTGGAGTGACTATTGATATGGCGGTCCACGATGTTGCTTATGCTGCTCTGACACTTCTTCGTGTTGAGTATCAGGAGTTGGAGGGCTCCCCCTTCAGGCACATTGCTATCGCATCCGATGTTGGTGCGGAGGGATACTACACTGCTGCCTACTCCACTGTCACCCGAGAGCCCTTCTACCATCAGAACCTGGTTCTGCATGCTGATGGGCTAGATAGAGCTAACCGAGCTCTTCGCCACGAGTTGTACACCACTCGTCAGCACCTTTACCGTGCTCTAACGATGTTGCACCCCTTTGTAAGATCCAGAGAGCTGCCGTGTTCTGCGATCTACCCAGCCAGGATCATGATGCCCCAGGGCGTCGGCTGGCCAGATGTGGGAGGCTACTCTCCCGCACTTGGTCCTCTTCTGCCACTTGAGCGTCGGGTTCTGGACCAGAGTACCTGCGGACGCCAGGTTGCCGACGTGGAGTTCCCGATGCCACACTACCAGCTTTCAGGCTACAGCTACCTCCGCAGTACCGCGTGGGACTAATGTAGACTTGCTTGTTAGTGTTAGATGCATTCGCCGCGAGCCTGTGTGCCGCCTATGTACTGAACTCTGTGTACCGAACTCTATGCATGATCTCTTTTGTAAGATATGCCGACTACTATGTAGTATCTATCGTGCTGCTTTCGTTATGCATGTTTCATCAGGAATGATTCTTGTCCTCGCAATTTCTCAATGCTGAACTACTCCTGTTATATATTAGCAGGATGGTTAGACCAGGTGGTCGTGGTCGTGGTGGCAACGCCCCACCATCGCCTGAGTACATGACTGGGATGATGCAACAGTTTGAGCTGAATCGTCAGTTCATGGAGAATATTATGGCTCAGTTTCCTCGCCCCAATATGAACTAGCAGCCAACCCAAGTGACTCTGCAGGATTTCATGCGCCTAAACCCGACCGTGTACCGCAGCTCAACTTAGCCTCTGGATGCTGATGACTGGCTCCGTGACATCACCTATGAGATGGAGTCTGCTGATGTAGCCCCTACCAGCTACGTCACCTTTGCTTCTTTCTTCCTGAAATGACCCGCAGCTCAATGGTGGGACAGCCACAGGCGTACTCTGCCAGCTGGAACAATCATCACCTGGCCAAACTTCCAAGCTGCCTTTCGTGCTCGCTTCATTCCTCGGGGAGTCATGGACCGGAAGAAGCGTGAGTTCCGCAACCTCACCCAAGGCAACAAAACTGTGGAAGATTATCAGTGGGAGTTTCTGG
Source organism: Triticum aestivum (assembly GCF_018294505.1). NCBI lineage: Eukaryota > Viridiplantae > Streptophyta > Magnoliopsida > Poales > Poaceae > Triticum > Triticum aestivum. Next base: position 47,427,440 of record NC_057812.1, on the reverse strand, counting down.
ACTTGTCCCGCTATGCTGAAGAGGACATTGCAACTGATGCACGCAGACATGAGAAGTTCTGTGATGGCCTTCAAGCTGACATCAAGCTCACACTTCTAGTGCATGACCTTGCTGATTTCGCCACCCTGGTGAACAAGGCCATCAATGTCGAAACTGGTCTGCAGGAATACCAGAGCTCTCATAGGCGCAACCGTAACACGGGCTCATCTTCAGGCCCGTCCTCGCAGAAGCGTAAGATATGGATTCCCAACAGCATGTACCAGCCAACTGCACCTGCCCCAAGGCAGTCCTATGCTGCACCTCGTCTGCCTGCTCCACCAACTAGGTAGCCAAGACTTCCAGCTCCACCACCACAAGCTCTTGTTCCCACCCCCAATAATGGTATGTGCTTCAGGTGTGGTCAACCAGGACACCGTGCTAGGGAATGCCACCAGAACCAAAATCAACTTGCCCTCCCTGTAGCTGGCCGTGGAAACAACCAGCCTCGCAACAACAATGCCAGGTCTTATGGCCGTGTTCATGCCAACCACGTTGATCTTAATGAAGCTTAAGATCAGCCTGCTACTGTGATCGGTACACTCTTCGTAAATTCAGTACCTGCATCTGTTTTATTCGATTCAGGAGTATCACATTCATTCATGTCAAAAGATTTTGCATACAAGCATGACGTTAAATGTGAGGAGATGAACACTTCGGTATTGGTAAAAACCCCTGTGGGACAATGTCAAACCTCACTGGTTGGCATCGACGTCCCCGTGGAAATCGAAGGGCTAGAATTCTATGCCTCTCCCATTATCCTGAAGTCGTCTAACATCGACCTCATTCTGGGAATGGATTGATTGAAAGCGCATACTGCTTCTATAGTTTGCGCCACTAAGGTCGTCCATCTGCTACACCCTTCTGATGAAATAATTGCTTACCAAGCTCATCTAGTTCAGAACGCCGAGGCACGACTTTATGCCTTGAATGCGTTGAACGCTACACCACTCGGGGGCATTGAAAACATTCCCGTCGTTCGTGAATTCCAAGACGTCTTCCCAGAAGAACTTCCAGAGATTCCCCCTGCTAGAGCTGTTGAATTCATCATCGACTTGAAACCCGGCACCACCCCTATAGCCAAATGACCCTACAAGATGCCACCACATGAACTCATTGAGCTTAAGGAGGAAATCGACAAATCTCTTGTCAAAGGTTTCATTCGCCCAAGTTGCTGTCCTTGGGGAGCACCTTCTCTCTTTGTTAAGAAGAAGGATGGGACAAACCGATTAGTCCAAGACTACCGTCCTATAAACCAAGCTACCATTCAGAATAAATATCCTCTTCCTTGGATCAATGATCTTTATGATCAACTGGCTGGTTCTTCAGTGTTCTCCAAACTCGACTTGAGGTTGGGTTACCACCAGATCCATGTTCGTGAAGAGGACATCCCAAAAACCGCCTTCGTGACTCGGTATGGATCATACGAGTACACCGTCATGTCATTCGGCTTAACGAACGCTCCCGCCACCTTCTCTCGTCTGATGAACTATATATTCATGGATTACCTCGACAAGTTCGTCATGGTTTATGTGGATGATATCCTTGTATTTTCCAAGAACAAAGAAGAACATGCTGAACATCTTCGTCTTGTGCTGGAAAAGCTTCGAGAGCATCAACTGTATGCTAAGTATTCCAAGTGTGAATTCTGGCTCCCCGAAGTAACCTATCTTGGGCATGTCATCTCCAAGGATGGTATTGCCATCAACCCTGAACGAGTTCAGGCTATTCTCGATTGGACTCCTCCAAAGAATGTCAAGCAAGTCCGAAGTTTTCTCGGTCTCGCCAGCTATTGCCGTCGATTCGTTGAGAACTTCTCCAAGATTGCCAGGCCTCTGACTAATCTATTGCATAAAGGTGTCAAGTTCGAATGGAGAGACAAGTGTCAGGAAAGTTTCCAGGCGCTCAAAGACAAGTTGACTTCTGCCCCAGTGCTTGCTCCACCTGATACTAAGAAGGACTTCGTCATTTACTGCGACGCTTCCCGTCAAGGATTAGGCTGTGTCCTAATGCAAGAGCGCAGAGTGATTGCTTATGCCTCTTGTCAACTGTGCCCTCACGAAGAAAACTACCCAGTTCACGACCTCGAGCTTGCTGCTGTCATTCATGCACTGAAGTAGTGGCAACATTACCTTCTCGGTAATCGTTGTGAAATCTTCACCGACCACGAAAGTCTGAAGTATCTGTTTACTCAGCCAGATCTGAACCTCCGTCAGCAGAGATGGATGGAGACTGTTGCAGACTTTGACGTGGGTATATCCTATACCCCCGATAAGGCTAATGTAATGGCTGATACCTTGAGCCGCAAGTCTTACCGCAATCACCTCCAGGTTCACAAAGTTCAGCCCTCACTTGTCAAAGAATTTAGAAAGCTGAACCTTCATATTGTTCCTCCTGGAGCACTCGCCCCCCTCCCCCAGAGTTTCAGAAGATGAATCTTCGTGTTGTTACTAAGGGTTCTCTAAATACCCTGGTTGTTGTACCAGGGCTCGTAGCTGGTATAAAGACTATTCAAGGTTATGACTCTGAAGTCCATAAGATTAAACGTCATCTAGCAGAAGGAAAGCTCTCCTTCTTCTCTATCGCCAATGATGGTGCCTTCTACTTCAAAGGCCGCCTAGTAGTACCACGTTCGAGGAAAAACCTGGATCAGACTAAAGAGGTTATGAAAGAAGCTCATGATACGCCTTTGTCTATTCATCCTGGTAGTACAAAGATGTACCAAGACATCCGTAAAATATTTTGGTGGTCTAATATGAAGCAGGACATTGCTTGTTATGTTGTTGAGTGTGACGTTTGTCGCTGTATCAAAGCAGAGCATCAAAGGCCTACTGGAACTCTGCAACCTATCTCTATTCCTGAATGGAAATGGGACCATGTTGAAATGGACTTCATCACTGGATTTGCCAAATCGCAGAAAGGTAATGATGCTATTCTTGTCATCATTGACCGGCTTTCGAAAGTTGCACATTTTCTGGCGGTCAAAGAGACAATCACCGCTAGTCAGCTTGCTACTCTCTACATGTCCAGAATTGTTTCACTTCACGGTATTCTACTGGTTATCAGTTCGGACCGTGGCAGCTTATTCACTTCAAGATTTTGGGCAAGTTTCCAAGAAGCTATGGGGACTCATCTGTCGTTCAGTACGGCGTTTCATCCTTAGTCGCAAGGGCAGGTTGAACGTGTCAACCAAGTTCTCGAAGACATGCTTCGAGCTTGTGTAATTTCATTCGGCAAGAAATGGGAGGAATCTCTTCCATATGCCGAGTTCTCTTATAATAATAGCTATCAAGCTAGTCTGAAGACGTCCCCCTTCGAAGTGCTATATGGACGAAAGTGTTGAACCCCTCTGAACTGGCCAGAAACTGGGGAACATCCACTCTTCGGTCCGGATATTATCCAACAGGCCGAAGAGCAAGTCCGCATTATTCGCGAGAATCTCAAGACTGCTCAGTCACGTCAGAAGAGTCAGTATGACCGTCATCACAAAGACATGGTCTATCAATCTGGCGAAAAGGCTTATCTTCGAGTTACACCAATGAAGGGTGCTCACCGCTTCAGGATCAAGGGCAAGCTAGCTCCTCGCTATATCGGTCCCTTTACTATTCTCGAAAGGAGTGGAAAAGTGGCATATCAACTGGAGCTTCCGTCAAACCTTTCTCAGGTTCACGATGTGTTCCATGTGTCACAACTCCGACGATGCTTCAAGGATCCAATCCGAGCAGTGGATCATGAAGTGCTCGAGTTGCAACAGGACCTCTCCTATAATGAGCATCCGGTCCGCATTCTAGACCAAGATGAACGCCGCACACGTGAGAAGGCGATCAAGTTCCTCAAAGTCCAGTGGTCGAATCACTCTGAAGACGAAGCCACTTGGGAACGCGAGGACCGCCTGCGTGATGAATACCCTGCACTGTTTCCTTCTACCTCCTAAATCTCGGGACGAGATTTCTTGTAGTGGAGGAGATTTGTAACACCCGGATAATCATGCTACAGTAATCTCATGTTAATGGTGCCACATCACCTCTGTCACTGTAGTTAATCTCGGGTTAATTTGAAACTGCTTGAAAATTCAAAAATTAGAATAAAGTCAACAATAAAAGATTTTCAAAAGTTGAAACAAAAATGTTCGGAATGTGCAGTTAAATGCCAGGGTAATTATAATAAAGCAAACACATTTTTATAAAATGCCTAGATGTTTTAAAATGATTTAAAACATAAAAGAAAATAAATAAAAAGAAAAGAAACAACAAAAAAACAAAAGAGGAAGACCCCCCCACTGGGCCAATTGTGGCCCAGCTGGCCAGCCCAACTGGGCAAAGGCCCAGCCGACTGGCCCAGCCGGCCACCCCCACTACCCCTTATCCACACCCTCCCCCAAAGCCTAACCACCCCGTCGCCCCACTCCCCCCCCCACGACGCCACCTCTTCCCCCTCCCGATCCAGATTGGATCGGGGTCGATCCCCACTGCTGCGGGCCCGACGTCGCCGTCGCCCCCTCCCCGCCTGGCCCTCGCCAGCGCTCCCCCCCACCGGCCTGCCTCCTCGACGCCGACGACGTCTCCATCCTCCTCCTCAACACCCATTGCCCCGGACCCTGCGCCCGCGATGAGGGCCTCGCCCTCCTCTCTTCCCCCATGTCCCGCACGCGCCCTCGCACCGTCCTTTGTCGTGCCAACGTGTGGTTGCCGTGCCTTCGACCGCGCCCAGCGACCCCCCTCCCGTGCGGCTCCCCGCACCCGGCCGCACACGCCTGCGTCCAGAACCCGCTGCGCGCCGCCCCGCGGCGTTCCTTGCCCCTGCTGCCATGCTCCCGGTGGTCCTTCCCATGTAGCGCCCCTACCGGTGCCGTCCGCCCCAGGCCCGCCTCCCTCTGCCGCTGCCGCTTATCGCCGTCCGCGTGCGCCCCGACACCGGCCACCGCTGCTCCTCGCGTCGCCCCCCTGCAGCAAGACCGCGCGCTCGCACCGTGCTATCGCTGCTAGCCGCTCCTGGCCTCGCCCCCGCGTACTGCGACGCGCCGCGAGCCGCCGCTGCTCTGCTTCGTTGTAGCTACTCTGCCGCTTCTGTCACTACTACCTTGCTGCGTCCGCCTCCGCCCCCCTACCTCTACTGCCGGGCTCGCCCCCCTGCGCCCGCTTTGCCCAGCCGGTCCGCGGCCACCCCTCCGCCGCCTCCCCTGGCCCTGTCCGCCGGTGTGCGACGTGTGCGTGCCCAGCGCCCCTCGGGCATGCGCCCGTTCGGGCCATTCCCATTAGCCACGCGCCCAGCGCCCGTTAGGCTAGATGGGCCACTTCTATTCAGGCCTCATGCCCAGAACGTTTTTTTAATAAATAAATAATTAATTAACTTAATTAATGTTAAATAATTAATTAACTTAATTAATATTAATTAATATTAATAAATTAATTAAAGAGTTAATTAAACTAATTAACCTAAACCCTAATTAACTAAAACAGACAATGACAGGGGGTCCCACCCCTGTTGACCAGTCAAACGTTGACTGGTCAACTGGGTCCCTCTGGCCCACCTGTCAGCCACTGGGTACACTTTTGTGTACACTGTGCTGGGTGCGCCTAGCAATTTAGCAATTATTTTCGAATTAAAAATAATTCCAGAAATTAATAAAATCTTTAGAAAATATATCTTTTAATCCGTAACTCGGAATAAAATATTTTCAACATGAAAGTTGCTCAGAACAACGAGACGAATCCGAATACGCAGCCCGTTTGTCCGCCACGCATCCCTAACATAGCAAACACGCAACTTTCCCCCTCCGGTTCGTCTGTCCGAAAACGCGAAACACCGGGGATAATTTCCTGGATGTTTCCCCCCTTCACCGGTACCACCTCGTACCTCGTTAGGGCACGCCTAGCAACACACCTTGCTTTGTCATGCATCGTTACACATATGTTTGCATTGTATTCATTATTTCTTCCCCCTCTTCTCTCACTAGACACCGAGGTCGACGCCGCTGCTACCCAGTACGACTATGATGTTGACGACCCCTCTCTCTTGCCAGAGCAACCAGGCAAGCCCTCTCCTTGATCACCAGATATCGCCTACTCTACTCTCTATACTACTTGCATTAGAGTAGTGTAGCATGTTACTACTTTCCGTTAATCCTACCCTGATGCATAGCCTGTCCTTGCTACTACTATTAATACCTTTACCTGCGATCCTAATGCTTAGTATAGGATGCTAGTTTATCATCAGTGGCCATACTTTCTTGTCCATCTGCCATGCTATACTATCGGGCCATGATCACATGGGAGGTGATCACGGGTAAATACATATATACATAATATATGATACTTGTGGTGACTAAAGACGGGTCGGCTCGTAGGAGTACCCGCGAGTGATTCACGGGTTGGGTCCGAAAGGATGTTTTCCCGACGTCCCTCTGAGTGGATCTTTGTGGCGAAGCGACAAGGCAGGTTGAGACCACCTAGGAGAGGGGTGGGCCTGGCCCTGGTCGGCGTTCGTGTTTATTTCAAGATAACACATTTAACGAGATCTTGGTATTTGATCTGAGTCCGGCCACTGGCCTATACGCACTAACCATCTACACGGGGACAGTTATGGGCACTCGACTTCGTGGTATCAGCCGAAGCCTTCGTGACGTCAGCGACTGAGCGGCGCGCGCTGGGTTGGACTGGAACGCCTACTCTTGTTTAAGGGAGGCTAGGTATGCTCACCGGCTGCGTACGCAACATGCAGGTGTGCAATGGGCGATGGGCCCAGACCCCTGCGCCATAGGATTTAGACCGGCGTGCTGACCTCTCTGTTGTGCCTAGGTAGGGCTGCGACGTGTTGATCTTCCAAGGCCAGGCATGACCCAGGAAAGTGTGTCCGGCCAAATGGGATCGAGCGTGTTGGGTTATGTGGTGCACGCCTGCAGGGAAGTTAATCTATTCGAATAGTCGTGATCTTCGGTAACAGGATGACTTGGAGTTGTACCTTGACCTTATGACAACTAGAACCGGATACTTAATAAAACGCACCCTTCCAAGTGCCAGATACAACCGGTGGTCGCTCTCTCACAGGGCGACGAGGGGAGGATCATCGGTTAGGTTTATGCTATGCGATGCTACTTGGTGAACTTACCATCTACTCTCCTCTCCTGCTGCAAGATGGAGGTTACCAGAAGCATAGTCTTCGATAGGTCTAGCTACCCCCTCTTATTCCAGCATCCTGCAGTTTAGTCCACATATGATACCCTTATTCCTTTTGATACCAATGCACACATATGAAGTGTAGCTCCTTGCTTGCGAGTACTTTGGATGAGTACTCATGGTTGCTTTGCTCCCCCTTTCCCCCCTTTCTATACTCGATCGTTGCGACCAGACGTTGGAGCCCAAGAGCCAGACGCCACCGTCGACGATGACTACTACTACTCAGGAGGTGCCTACTACTACGTGCAGCCCGCTGACGGTGACCTGGAGTAGTTTAGGAGGATCCCAGGCAGGAGGCTTGCACCTCTTTCGATCTGTATCACAATTTGTGCTAGCCTTCTTAAGGCAAACTTGTTTAACTTATGTTTGTACTCAGATATTGTTGCTTCCGCTGACTCGTCTATGATTGAGCTCTTGTATTCGAGCCCTCGAGGCCCCTGGCTTGTAATATGATGCTTGTATGACTTATTTTTATTTGTAGAGTTGTGCTGTGATATCTTCCCATGAGTCCCTGATCTTGATCGTACACATTTGCGTGTATTATTAGTGTACGATTGAATCAGGGGCGTCACACGAAGCGGGATCCTTTGAGGGTAGAACTGATTAGCCCTGGCCTTCCCAAGATTGTCGTCAAGTTCCTTCTCATCCCTGAGGCGCTCAACCTATCCTTCATTAAGTTCATCATGTTCAGATTTAAGCCACTAGGACTTTTGCTTGATGCTTTTGTCCATGCTGGCCAATCTTCCATGGAATATTTCGAGCAGACGTACCTCAAGGGGTTCCTCGAAGAGATCGTATTCATCTGGCCTGAGCCTTCTATCTTCCTCGGTCTCTGGCATGTTGTTGCTATCCTCAGGATAATCTTTGTCTCATTGATCATATCATCGTTGTTGTTGTCATTGCCAGCTTTCTGGTTGTTGGCGTCGTCCTGAGTGGCACTATTGTCACGTGTATCTTCAATTCGTTAGATAAGGTCATGGAAAAAATGGGTCCATTCAAGGATGTCGAGAAACAACGTGCTCTTAGACTGGGCCTCCTAGCCTACCCGAAAACTCTTTGTTCAACATGGTCTATGTTTGGACATACTTGAAATGACCACAAATTTTGCAACCAGGTGGGCATGCCCATGATAAGGATACAAGCTAGGTTTGATTGATTTCCTACACCATATGCAAGTTGCGACACGTCGACCCATTTATCACTTTTTTGACTGAGAAAACTCCACACAATGCAAAATTTGTAGAAAACAAAAACAACTTGACATGGCGCCTTGAATTGGTCATACTAGGTCATGATAGAAAAGGGAAGCATTTTAAGATTGGCGAGAAACAATATGCTCTTAGACGGAGTCTCGTGGCCTACTCGGACACTCTCCGTTGAACATGGCCTACTTTTGGCCCTTTTTAAATGACCCCAACTTTTGCAAGGAGGTCGGCATGCCCATGGTAGGCATCCATGCTAGGTTTTAATAATTTCGACATTCTATGCAAGTTGTGACACGCACAACCATTTATCGGCCTTTCTTGACAGAGAGAACTCCATAAAATGTAAAATTTATCGAAAACTAAAAAAACTTGGCATGGTGCCTTAAATTGGTTATACAAGTCCATGGCAAAACTTAGGGCTTAAAGAATGTGGAACACAACATGCTCTCACACTGAGTCTTATGGCCTTGTGGCCCACCCGGATACCCTCGGTTGAACATGCTCTACTTTTGCACTTTTTTAAATGACCCCCCAACTTTGCAAGTAGGTGTGCATGACCATGGTAGGCATCCATGTCAAGTTTGAATAATTTTCGACACGGTATGCATCCATCCATTTATCAATCTTTTCTTACCAAGGAAAATGCAGAAAATGCAAAATTTGTCTAAAACCGACCAACTTGGCATGGTGGCTTGAACACGTCATATAAGGTCATGCAAAAAATAGTGTCCATTTCAAGGATGTCGAGAAACAACATGTTGTCACACAAAGCCTACTGGCCTACCCGAACAGCTGATATGTCTCCGTCATATCTACTTTTCCAAACACTTTTGCCCTTGTTTTGGACTCTAACTTGCATGATTCGAATGGAACTAACCCGGACTGATGATGTTTTCAGCAGAATTACCATGGTGTTATTTATGTGCAGGAGCAAACATTATCGGAATGACCTAAAACTTCACGGAACCACTTTTCAGAAAATAAGAAAAATACCTGCAAAAGATGAAGGCCAGGGGGCCCACCACCTGCCCACGAGGGTGGGGGCGCACCCCCGTACCTTGTGGGCCCCTTGTTGCCTCTCCGACTCCAACTCCAACTCCATATATTGAGTTCCGGGGAGAAAAAAATCAAAGAGAAGAAATCATCATGTTTTACGATACGGAGCCGTCGCCAAGCCCTAAAACCTGTCGGGATGGCTGATCTGGAGTCCGTTCGGGGCTCCGGAGAGGGGAATCCACCGCCATCGTCATCATCAACCATCCTCCATCACCAATTTCATGATGCACACCACCGTGCGTGAGTAATTCCATCGTAGGCTTGCTGGACGGTGATGGGTTGGATGGGATCTATCATGTAATCGAGTTAGTTTTGTTAGGTTTGATCCCTAGTGTCCACTATGTTCTGAGGTTGATGTTGCTATGACTTTGCTATGCTCAATGCTTGTCACTAGGGCGCGAGTGCCATGATTTCAGATCTGAACCTATTATGTTTTCATCAATATATGAGTGTTCTTGATCCTATCTTGCAAGTCTATAGTCACCTATTATGTGTTATGATCCGTTAACCCCGAAGTGACAATAATCGGGATACTTACTGGTGATGACCGTAGTTTAAGGACTTCATTTATTCACTACGTGTTAATGCTTTGTTCTGGTTCTCTATTAGAAGGAGGCCTTAATATCCCTTAGTTTCCGTAAGGACCGCATTGCCACGGGAGGGTAGGACAAAAGATCACCACTAGGGAAAACCTTATACACAGAACTTTAGCAGTAGCGCGGGTCAAAGAAGCACGCTGGTGCTAAGTAGCAGTAGCGCGCCTATGCAAACCGCGCTGTAGATAAAGTTTTAGCAGTAGCGCGTCTTTTTCTAAACACGTTACTACTAAAATTCCCACGGCTTAGCCGATAGGCTACACATAGTAGTAGCGACCTATATCGAACCGCGCTACCGCTACTTTATTTGTAGCAGCGCGTTTTAATCTAAACTCGCTACTGCTAAAGGATATAAAATTTAATCGAAAGCACATAGGAAGGTAATTGAAAATGAAAGAAATAGAATAAGGTGAAAGGAAAAAAAATAAAAATGTGAAGAAAACTAAATGAAAAAGGGGACAAAAGAGAAAGGAGTAGCAGTAGTGTGTATCCCAGAACGCGCTGTAGCTAACGTAGCAGTAGCGCGCTTTCTGGAACACGCTACTGCTACTTCTGACTTAACCACGGGGTTCGTCCTTTCCCACAGCCACTTCCCCCAAATCCGGCTCTCCACTCTCGCCGCTATTGTCGCCCGTCGGCCGCGGCATGCTCTCCGCACACCCTCAACGCCGCCCTGACCCCAGATTCAACGCCGCCCCCGCCCCCGACCTCGACGCCTGCCCCTCCCTCGTCGCAGGCACCCGAGGTGAGCACGCCTGCTCCTCCCTCTCCCCTACCTCTGCCTAGGGTTTCTTTATATTTTAGTTGCATCAAATTAGTTAGGGTTCATGTAAGGGTGGAAGCGAATCGGATGCGGATGCGGATCAAATGAGTTAGGGTTCATCTAAGGGTGGAAACGAATCAAATTTCTAAGATGAATAATAAAACGAGTAAAATTTGACCACTTATTTCACTTTATAGTTGGATAATTGGAATATCCGCTACCACTTTCCACCCCTAGCTTCATCAAATTAGATGGTAATTAGGGCAGTAGTTCCTAGGTACTAATTAGTTAGTAAGAACTAGGTACTAGTTTATTTTTATTTATAGTAAGTTTATTTTAATAAGAACTAGTTGAATTAATAGAACTAGTTAATAAGAACTTGTTGCTATTTTTTAGTTAAAGCAATTTTTTCCGCATCGGCATGGACGATGCCTATCCCGCATCCTCGTCATCGAGTCGGCGGAGGACGGCACCTGCTTGACCAGATGGGCCATGTCCGGGACTGGGCTCCGCCGGTGTGGTACTAGGAGGCGCTACCTACCGGGGGGCGCAGGTTGGTGAGGAGCCAGCCTGTCGTTGACCCGATCCTTCTTTGGTGGCGGTCGCGTGGGCCAGTGACGGTCCAGAGGCTCGAGGACCCCGCAGAGGGGGTGCGTCACCGTGTTAGTGAGGAGGACGCGCACGTCCGTCGCTACTTGTTTGCGTTGGAGCACAGGTTTTCCAATACCTGGCAGGTTCTCCAGGGATCTCATTGGATCTATGATCCCGTGATGGTTCCTTCTCTGTGGGTGTCCACTGCCTGCGCCGATACCCGTCGTGTGCTAGGGTTTTAGTTGTATTAGTGATGTTATATGTATGACACTATTCGGGATGTATTAGTGATAATATTCGACGATGTATGGATGCATGAGATGATTTACTTTTTCTTATTGAATGCATGCTAATTTGAGTCCTATAAGATATTTTGAAATGTATATCTTGTATTGCTCAAATAGGATATGTGCTTGCCCAAGTGGCCGGTCATGTTTGCAGGTTACACCTCCAAGTGGCCTATGTTTTGCCAGAGTGTTGATTCATTTCCATTCCGGCAAATTTCAGGCGCTTGATATGTCCTATTTTAGCAAAGGTCATGCCGGATTTTTCCGTGAATTTTGGCATGACTTCTGACAGAAGATGTAGGAAATATCAAGTGCCCCGGATTTGTGTGTTGAGTATCCTGGTAGTTGTCTTCGATCGATTTTCAATTAATGTTTTAACTATGAACATAGGAAATGTCTGATGACGAAAAGGATTTCGGTATTTGCAAATACTGTGAAGACGAGCGCGGCCTGTGCGACGGAATCTTCCTAGATGATGATAGGTGCTTCAGCATCAAGCTGGACGAGAACTTCGAAGTGGATACAGTAAGTCACAACGAAAAGTCTTTTTTTGTAATTAAGCATGACATTTGCTTCATTTGCTTCAACTTATAATTTAAGCATGACATTAATCATGACAAGTCTTTTTTTACTATTCTACTAGTGTATCCCTTGCCATGCAAGAGTTTTTGTATTGGATAAGATAGGTTTTAGTCGTACTATGGAGGAAAAGAAAGTTTACTTGAAGACCGAGCATGGTTATATTTTCCACGCAAAATTATACAATTTAGACGACTACACCTATTTTGGATGCAAAACATGGCGAGCACTATGCAAGACTTATGCATTTGAGCCTGATATGGTTATCACCTTTGATATTCGTCCGGAAGATGATATTGAAGGTAATACGGACATCTGGGTCGATGTGCAGACGCCTCCAGTTATACCATTATGTAAGTTTCTCAACCATATTTATGTCTTTGATATTGTTTATTCAAAAATAGTTGACAACTAATTTGTATTGTCAGCTTATTTCGGTGCAAGCAAACATGTCCAGCGCTTGGTAGACAGGACCTACTACTGTCCCGAGGCTGAACTAAACTGCGAGGAGCTAAGTCATTATGTTTCATGGCTTGAGGATCTTGATACTGTCAAGACAAATTTTCTTCCTGCATTTAGAAATGTTAGTACTGAAAACATGTGACCAATAGTGTTCGTAATGAACTACGGTCACATCTATTTAGGAAGGATGGTAAGATTTTTATTATTTGTCCTCAGTGCATCTTTTCCATACATTATTTTTGAAGCTAAACTTCATTGCTAAGTATGTTACCATACGATGTTCTTCAACAGGGACTCCCGATGAATGTTGTGCCTTATGGGATCGAGACTAAAGGTACCATGAGTATTATTAGCTTACAACCAAGATATCCTACAAATTATGTTAGAGCATTCAAGATTAGCGACGGATGCTTAATAGTGCAAGACTGGACCAAATGTGTGATGGAGAAGCGCAGAGAAGTACTAGGGGGCAGCAAACAGATGCGCTACCCACGATTAGGAGACAAGTTCATCTGCATGCTCCAACTTGATCAAGGAGGAGAGCTACACATGTTTTATGTTATTTTACCTAAGAGAGAGCAGCAGGAGTGATTAGCTAGCTAGAAATGAGTTTGAGGATGATGATGTGCTACACTATTACTATGATGATAAAATAGCTAGTGTTGTTGGTAATGACTATGATTATTATTATTAGCTAGTGTTAGTGGTGATTAAATAAATACTGTTGGTAGTAATGACTATGATGATGATTAAATAGCTTGTGCTGGCGGATTAGATTCAAGTGGAGGCAACATGTGGTGCACATCGAAAGTACTACTAGTCCAAACTGATCAAGTTTGGATTAGTAGTATACTTTTGACATGCACCACATATTGCCTCCACTTGAACCTAATCCACCTTCATTTGACACACTGTTATGGACATAATGATGTAAACCTCATAACTGGTATTGTACCAATATTTGTACGATGGCGCATAAATACACTAAAAATAAAAAATAAAAAAAGAACACTAGTAGCGATGGAGAGAAAACACGCTGCGAGTAGTTACAATAGCAGTAGCATGGGAGTGAACAAACGCTGCAGCTATTTGTCCTAGCAGTAGCGCGTGCGAGCACGCGTTACTGCTAAGCAATAGCTGTAGCGCCTTATTAGTAGCGCGCCTACCCGCGCTACAAGTGAGCGCGAAACCAGCGCTACTGCTAGGGTTTTCCCTAGTAGTGGATGTCATGCAAGTTCTTTTCCATAAGCATGTATGACTATATTCGGAATACATGCCTACAATATATCAATGAACTGGAGATAGTTCTGTGTCACCCTAGGTTATGACTATTACATGATGAACCACATCCGGCATAATTCTCCATCACTGATCCATTGCCTACGAGCTTTCCATATATTGTTCTTCGCTTATTTACTTTCCCGTTGCTATTGCTATCATCACTACAAAATACCAAAAACATTACTTTTACTACTGTTACCTTTTGCTACTGTTATCACTATTATCATATTACTTTGCTACAAAACACTTTGTTGCAGATATTAAGTTTCCAGGTGTGGTTGAATTGACAATTCAGCTGCTAATACTTGAGAATATTCTTTGGATCCCCTTGTGTCGAATAAATAAATTTGGGTTGAATACTCTACCCTCGAAAACTGTTGCGATCCCCTATACTTGTGGGTTATCAAGACTATTTTCTGGCGCCGTTGCCAGGGAGCATAGCTCTATTCTTTGAGTCACTTGGGATATATATCTGCTTATCATTATGAAGAACTTGAGAGATCCAAAAACCAAGATCTATCCCTCAACTACGAGGGGAGGTAAGGAACTGCCATCTAGCTCTGCACTTGATTCACCTTCTGTTATGAGTAAATTTGCGACACCTACACCTGCTTCTACTATTTGTTCTGATATGTCTCATGTTATTGATGATGCCACTTCTGCTATGCATGATACTTATGATGAAACTACCTCCATGCCTGATACTACTGTGCCACTTAGTGAGTTTCTTGATGAACAACTTGCTAGGGCTAGAGAAATTGAAAATATTGAATCTGATGATACTGATGAAAGTGATGATGAAGAATCACTTGTTATTCCTAAGGGTTATGTTTTTGATCAAGAAGCATCTTTAGCTATTTTAGCTTGCAAAAATAGAAATGAACTCAAAAGGTTATTAGCTAAATGGAGTAAGCAATCTCTAAATGCTAGAATGAAACATGACCCTGCTTTTTCTATTTCACCTATCTTTGTTACTGATAAGGATTATGAATTCTCTGTTGATCCTGATATAATTACTTTGGTTGTATCTGATCCTTTTCATGGTTATGAATCTGAAACTGTTGTGGCACATCTTACTAAATTGAATGATATAGCCACCCTGTTCACTAAAGATGAGAGAACTCGTTACTTTTATATCCTTAAAATATTTCCGTTCTCATTAAAAGGTGATGCTAAGATATGGTTTAATTCTCTTGATCCTGGTTGTGTGCGTAGTCCCCAGGATATGATTTATTACTTCTCTGCTAAATATTTCCCTACTCATAAGAAACAAGCTGCTTTAAGGGATATATATAATTTTGTGCAAATTGAAGAAGAGAGTCTCCCACAAGCTTGGGGGAGGCTTCTCCAATTACTTAATGCTTTGCCTGATCATCCTCTTAAGAAAAATGAAATACTTGATATCTTTTATAATGGACTAATCGATGCCTCCAGAGATTACCTGGATAGTTGTGTTGGTTTTGTTTTCAGGGAAAGAACACCGGATGAAGCTGAAATTCTATTGAATAATATGTTGACAAATGAAAATAATTGGACATCTCTGGAGCCAATTCCTGATCCTATTCCTAAACCAACTCCGAAGAAGAGGGGTATTCTATTTCTCAGTCCTGAAGATATGCAAGAGGCAAAGAAATCTATGAAAGAAAAAGGTATTAAAGCTAAAGATGTTAAGAATTTACCTCCTATTGAAGAAATACATGGTCTTAATTTACCGCCTGTTGAAGAAACATATAATCTTAATCCTTTACCTATTGAATAAACTCATGGTCTTGATAACCCAACACAGGTAGTAAAGGTAAATTCTCTCTATAGATATGATAAAGCTGAAATCCCATTTACTAAATTTGCTAGCCCATGCTTAGATGAGTTTGATAAATTTATGGCTAAGCAAGAAGATTTTAATGCTTATTTTGGTACGCAATTGAAATACAATTCAAATATGCTTGAACACTTGGGTGATTATATGGCTAATGTTAAAGGTGAACTTAAACTTATTAGTAATCATGCTTCTATGGTTACCACTCAAGTAGAACAAGTACTTAAAGCTCAAAATGATTTGATCAATGAATTGAATAGTAAAGATAATGATAATGTTGTTAGAGTGGCTACTAGAACTGGTAGACTTACTCAGGAACCTTTGTATCCTTAAGGCCACCCTAAGAGAATTGAGCAAGATTCTCAGAGAAATAACATAGATGTACCTAGTTCTTCTAAAAGGAAGAAAAAGAAAAATGATAAGACTTTGCATGCTTCTAGTGATCCTATTGCTGAAACACCTGAGAATCCAAATGATATTTCTATTTCTGATGCTAAAACTCAATCTGGTAATGAACCTGAAACTAGTGACGATGTTAATAATAATGTTCATAATGATGCTCAACCTAGTAATGATAATGACATAGAAATTGAACCTGCTATTGATCTCGATAACCCACAATCAAAGAATCAACGTCACTAGTAGAAAAAGGGTCAAACGTGAAGCACATTAGTGCCGGTTTGAATTAGAGCCGGCACTAATGTGTACATTAGTGCCGGTTCGTGGCGGCGATCAATAGTACCGGTTCGTGGTGAACCTTTAGTACTGGTTCAAGCCACGAACCGGTACTAAAGAGGCTGTGTTAGCCTGCGGTCAGGCTATGGCCCCACCATCACCATTTAGTGCCGGTTCGTACCACGAACCGGTACTAATGAGGTTATGGCAAGCTGTTTTAGTCCCACCTCGCCAAGAGAGAGGCAGTATGAGCGGTTTATAAGCCGTGAGTGCACAGACAATGACGAAGAGTTGCAATGCTCACCTACATGTTGATTAGCTTCAAGCCTTGCGGAATAGCATAGATTGCACTGAGCTATGTGCAGTGCAGTCTACACTATTCCGAGTGGCTTGAAGCAAATTAACCAGCATTGCACCTCTTTTTTATTTTTAATAACTTATTTAAACTCCGGACTTCTTTTGTGTTCAGTATGCAGCATCTAAAGCGACGTCATCAATTTCCAACATGTTCTGACATCATTTTTTGTTTTTTGGTCATTTACCTAATTGTTTAGAGAGCTAAATGACCGTGAAATTAAAAATCACTGCAAAATGAATCCTGAAAATGTTGAAACTTGGCATGGTATCATCATATCACCCGCATAGCATGTGCGAAAGAGTAGAGAGGGTCACGGCAAAAACTGGACGCACTTCGTGTACAAACTGGACAAACTCTTTCCAAGTATCAGGGTTTCGGAGTCCGGAGTGGGTACTAATGTGCAACTCTTTGCTTGGTTTTGTTAGAGTGGTCCCTAGGAAGTCCCAAAACAATGGCATGAACCACCTCTACACAAGATTCCCTCATGTTCGTCGGTTATGGTACTTTCAGCCTATAAGTACTTAGACTCGGAGTGAGGAATCGATGCCGGTGAAGACCCTACACAACGAGTGAGTGAATATTTGGCATGTACCACCCTAAGAGAACTTTTAAACACATGGAATGCCAACTCCTAGCTTTTCGTGCCATCCCGATGCTCCGGAGCCCCTCTATGGTGAAACCCTAGCCCCTCTACAACTTTCACCGAAGCCCAGAGTGGGTAGTAATGTGCATCCCACCTATCAAGAAGAATCACACGGATCATGTGTTTCTTTTTAGCTCTTGCGAGTCGTTGGATCAAGGGTGTGTTTCTTCCTAGCTCATGTGAGTCGTTGGATCGAAACTACCACAATCACTTTGTGAGCCAGACGACCCTATATATAGCCCACCTCTCGCCTTCCCTGCATAAGTCTTTCAGTTCATCGACTACATACATCTACCAGTTCATCGACTGCATACATGCATCTACCAGTTCATCGACTGAATACAAATCATTCGGATTCGCCATCATACGTCCAACCCTGCATTTGATATGCATATATATGCATCACGAGCCACGGTTGGGCTGTATGATGGCGATACCGATTGGTTTGTTCTAGATCCGACATAAAAGGTTTGATAAAACTTCTTTTTTGTGACATAAGAGCTATCTCTCCTCCTACCTATTTTAGTTACACAACTACCTATTTGTGCCAAATTTTCACTTTTGCTGTTGCTCTTGCATCATAAGCATCCATGTTAACTGGACTTACAAGTAATGCAATTTAACCAAACTATCTTGTGATCTTCGCCAAGAGAGAGGCAGTATGAGCGGTTTATATGCCGTGAGTGCACAGACAATGACGAAGAGTTGCAATGCTCACCTACATGTTGATTAGCTTCAAGCCTTGCAGAATAGCATAGATTGCACTGAGCTATGTGCAGTGCAGTCTACACTATTCCGAATGGCTTGAAGCATGGTATCATCATATCACCCGCATAGCATGCGCGAAAGAGTAGAGAGGGTCATGGCAAAAACTAGACGCACTTCGTGTACAGACTGGACATACTCTTTCCGAGTATCAGGGTTTCGGACGAGAACTACTCATCTGTTACATGGCCACTTCAATGTTTTTTAAACTTATTTGAACTCCGGACTTCTTTTGTGTTCAGTATGCAGCATTTAAAGCGACATCATCAATTTCCAACATGTTCTGACATCATTTGTTGTTTTTCGGTCATTTACCTAATTGTTTAGAGAACTAAATGACCGTGAAATTGAAAATCACTACAAAATGAATCCTAAAAATGTTGAAACTTGGCATGGTATCATCATATCACCCGCATAGCATGCGCGAAAGAGTAGAGAGGGTCACGGCAAAAACTGGACGCACTTCATCTGTTACATGACCACTTCAATGTTTTTAAACTTATTTGAACTCCGGACTTCTTTTGTGTTCAGTATCCAGCATTCAAAGCGATGTCATCAATTTTCAACATGTTCTGACATCATTTGTTGTTTTTCGGTCATTTACCTAATTATTCAGTATGCAACATTCAATTTCCAGAAGAAAATAAATAGAAGAAAATAAAAAAACTATACAAAAAAATTACTCAAAAATAAATAGAAGAAAATAAATAATGCAGAAAAGAAAAAACTATATAAATAGAAGAGGTAGCCGCGGCTGGGTTTATAAACCAGTGCGGCTGCCCTTCGCCGGGCGAGGTGGGACTAAACTTTGGGGTGGCAGCGCAAGGCCTTTAGTACCGGTTGGTGGCTCCAACCGGTACTAAAGGCCCCCCCTTTAGTACCGGTTGGTGGCTCCAACCGGTTCTAAAAGCCTTCGTTTCCCGCCGCTTGGCCTGGCGAAAATAGGCCTTTAGTACCGGTTGGAGCCACGAACCGGTACTAAAGGCCCATCCTATATATATAGCACTTACGAAAATTTCAGTTTCATCTCCCCACTTCGTCTCCAACCTCTCGCGAGACATCACCGCGCGCGCCGCTCGATCCCGTCGTCGCCGCCCGTCGCCCGTCGTCCATCATCATCGCCGCTGTCCCCGCCACCGCCCGTCGTCGTCGTCGTCTCGCGCTGCCGCCCCGAACGCCGCCGCTGTCCGTCGTCATCGCCGCGGCCGTATGTCTCTCTCGCACCCGCGCCGCGCGCACCGGCCCGTACGTACGCCGCCGCCCCCGCCCCGTACGCCGGCGTCCCCGCTCGTACGTACGGGGCGGCGGCGTACGGGGCGGCACTGCAGTATACACACACATACACACACATACACACACATACATACACACACATACACACACACACATTTTTTTACATATACACACATACACACACACACACACATTTTCTGTTTTCTGTTTTTTAAAAAAGTTAATTAGATGATCGAATATTAGATTAATGTCGAATGTTAGATGAATTAGATAGAAAAGTTAAATATATATTAATGTCAATTGTTAGAGATGAATATAGCTAGATATTAATTAGGTATATGAGATTTGAACTAGTTGAATAATTAATATAACTAGTTTATTTTTAGTAAGAAAATTGTCGAACTAGTTTATTTAGGTATATGAGATTTGAACTAGTTGAATAATTAATATAACTAGTTTATTTTTAGTAAGAAAATTTAGGTATCTGAGATTTGATGATCTAATTAAAATATTATTTGTTAATGAGTTTTTCTGTTTATTTAATTTTTTATATATTTTTAGTTTATATAAATGTTACATTAATGTCGAATGTTAGATAAATTCGATAGAAAAGTTAAATATATAGTAATGTCAATTGTTAGAGATGAATATAGTTAGATATATTAATGTCAAATGTTAGATGAATATATATTTGGCTAGATATAGGTGTTTAATGTTTCACCTATATGAACATAGGAAATGTCATCTGACGACGAAAAAGATTTCATTATGTGCGAACACTGTGAAGACCAGCGCGACCTGTGTGACCAAAATTTCCTTGTTGATGGTAGGTGCTTCATCATCAAGCTGGATGAGACATTCGAAGTTGATACAGTAAGTCACTTTGTCAATTATTATTTGAATGCAAAACTTATGCTTCATTTGCTTCAACTTATAATTTTAAATTTTCACTATTCTACTAGCGCATCCCCTGCCATGCAAGAATTTTTGTCTTGGAAAAGATAGGTTTTAGTGCTATAGATGATATGGAGGTAAAGAGAGTTTACATGAAGACGGAGCATGGGTATACTCTCAATGACAAATTATATAATGGAGACACATACACCCATTTTGAATGCAAAACTTGGCAAGCACTATGCAAGGCTTATGCATTTGAGCCTGATATGGTTATCACCTTTGATATTCGTCCGGAAGATGATATTGAAGGTAATATAGACATCTGGGTCGATGTGCAAACGCCTCCAGTTCTACCATTTGGTGAGTTTTTCTCAACCATGCATGCATATGTTTATGTCTTTCATACAGTTTATTCAAAAATAGTTGACAACTAATTTGTATTGTCAGCTTATTTCGGTTCAAGCAAACATGTCCGGCGCTTGGTAGACAGGACCTACTACTGCCCCGGGGCTCAACTAAACTGCGAGGAGATAAGTCATTATGTTTCATGGCTTGAGGATCTTAATACTGTCAAGACAATTTTTTTTCCTGAACTTAGAAATGTTAGTACTCAAAACGTCCGACCAATGGTGATCGTATTGAACTACGGTCACATCTATAATCGAAAGATGGTAAGATTTTAAATATTTGTCCTTAATTAGTGCATCTTTTGCATACATTATTTTTGAAGCTAAACTTTCATTGCTTAGTATATTAATTACTATACGATGTTCTTCAACAGGGACTTCCGATGAAAGTTGTACCTCAGTGGATCGAGACAAAAGGTCGCATGTCAATGGTTAGCTTACGACCAAGATTTCCTACATTGCACATGAGTGCATTCAGGATTTCTGAAAGCGAAGAATGCTTAATAGTGAAAGATTGGAGCAAAATTGTTAACGATCGCAGAGAAGTACTAGGGGGCAGCAAGGAGAAGCGCAACCCAAGATTAGGAGACAGATTCATCTGCATGCTCCAGTATGATGAATCAGGAGAGCTATACATGTTCTATGTTATTCTCCCTGAGAGGGAGCAGCAGGATCGGTAGCTACTAGTTCATGCTCTTAATTAGTACTTGTCTCATGTCCGTGTCCTGAACTTCGATGTTGGTGATGATTATGTTGAACTTGATGATATCTTTGCTTCTGTTACAAAGTGAATGTTTCCTCTTTAAGCTAGCCAGCGTTGATGATGATTAGATAGCTAGCGGTAATGACTATGATGATTAAATAGTGGTAATTAGACGACTATGATGATTTTTAGCTAGCTAGAGTTTATTTATTTATTAATATGCGATGATGATGATGATGATGATGACGACTACAACTCATTATAACGTAAAACAATCCTAAATTAAATTGATAACACATATTTAATTGAAAAATACAAAATAAAACAAAAACCCACAACCATTTAGTACCGGTTGGTGTTACCAACTGGTACTAAAGGGCTCCCGGCCCCCGGAGCTGGCTCGTGCCACGTGGATCCCCTTTAGCACCGGTTCATGCTGAACCGGTACTAAAGGGGGGGGGGCTTTAGTGCCGAAACGTTAGTGCCGGTTCCTAAACCGGCACTAAAGGGCCTTACGAACCGGTGCTATTGCCCGGTTCTGCACTAGTGCGTCATGATAAGAAAGACTTTGTTGCTAGGAAACATGGTAAAGAAAGAGAACCTTGGGTTCAGAAAGCCATGTCTTTTCCTTCCAAACCATCCAAGAAAAAGGATGATTAGGATTTTGAGCGCTTTGCTGAAATGATTAGACCTATCTTTTTGCGTATGCGATTAACTGATATGCTCAAAACCAATCCTTATGCTAAGTACATGAAAGATATTATTACAAATAAAAGAAAGATATGAAAGCTGAAATTTCCACCATGCTTGCTAATTATACTTTTAAGGGTGGAATACCAAAGAAACTTGGAGATCCAGGAGTACCCACTATACCATGCTCTATTAAAAGAAACTATGTTAAAACTGCTTTATGTGATCTTGGAGTCGGTGTAAGTGTTATGCCTCTCTCTTTATATCATAGACTTGATTTGAATAAGTTGACACCTACTGCAATATCTTTGCAAATGGCTGATAAATCAACTACTATACCTGTCGGTATTTGTGAGGATGTGCCTGTTGTAGTTGCAAACGTTACTATTTTAATGGACTTTGTTATTCTTGATATTCCCGAGGACGATAGTATGTCTATTATTCTTGGAAGACCCTTTTTGAATACTGCACGGGCTGTTATTGATTGCACTAAAGGCAATGTCACTTTTCATATTAATGGTAATGAGCATATGGTACACTTTCCAAGGAAACAACCTCAAGTTCACAGTATCAATTCTATTGGAAAAATTCCATCGATTATATTTGGAGGTTTTGAATTTCCTCTTCCTACTGTCAAGAAGAAATATGATATTCTTATTATTGGGCATGTGCATATCAACCTTGTTAGTGGATTCCTTTTGATGATCATGAGATGGATGAAACTAGAAGGCACAACCTTCTGTACCCCACTTTTACTTTCTGTTATTTACATTAAATAAAATAAAAATAAATATTTTTTTCTATTATCTGATTATCCATGCAATATAAAAATACCTCGAAAATAAAAGTTCTCCAAATGCCCTAAAATTTAAATATGTTTTTTCTAGAATATTTGAGAATATTTGGCACTGAGAACGCAACAGGGGGGTCAACCACCTGCCCACGAGGGTGGAGGGCGCGCCCCCTTCCTCGTGGGCCCACGATGGACCTCCTCCACTTATTCCTGCACCCACACACTTCATCTTCCTCCCACAAACACGAATATCCAGCTCAAGCACGAGTTCTAGCTCATCTTGTTGTCATTTTTGATCTCCTTGCTCAAAGCACCTCTCACAAAACTGCTTGGGGAGATTGTTCCTTGGTATGCGACTCCTCCATTGGTCTAATTAGTTTTTGTTCTAGTGCTTTATTCATTGAAAATTTTTGTTGCTTAGGTGACCCTGTTCTTGAGCTTGCATGTCAAATGTATATGGTTCCAAGTAGCTTTGATGCATGATATAGGCTCTAGGCACTTGTAGGAGTAGTTGCTATCAATATTATCGAGTTTGGTTTACTTTTATTTTGAAGTTACTAAAAATTTCAGAATTTTTCAGAAAATGATGAGGAGACTTTTGAGGGGTTCATCGAGCCAAAGCTAGAAGGAAAAGGCACCAAAGCCTAAGTATAATCCGCCTCGCACCGCAGAGATTCGAGTGTGTGAATGGCCTTCCGATGATTTTTTGAGAGTAGCCGGGATTTATGAAGATTTTCATGAATTGGCTAAAAATGCAGGTCTCACCGCTTTCCTCCACGACCAATGCGATCAGTATGTCTTACTCACAAATACCTTTGTGCAAAACTTTCATTTCCATTCTAGGAGCTCACCACCTATGGTGGAGTTTCAATTATATGATGAGCATAAGGAGATGTCACTTTGTGATTTTTGTCGGGTTTGTTTAGTCCCTGTTGAGGGCAAGACAAAAGAACCAAATCACGATGGTGTGGAGGGGTTCATTGATACTATCACTATAGGGGAAACAAGGAAGGTTTCTGATGCACGAATCACTAGCATACATTTTCCTGTTTTACGTTATTTTGCATTATTTGCTAGTCGTTGCTTAATTGGTCGCGAAAACTATGGAAACCTCAGTATCCCTGATATTATTATTTTGCTCCACAATTTATATGGTGATAACTATGTTAGTATGGGCGGCATTATTGCCAAACGGTTAAGTCTGAACCGTACAAAGGGTCCCATCTTTGGATGCATCTATGCTTCACACCTAGCTGCACATTTTAACATACCTGTTAGGCATTATGAGAAGGAAGAAAAGGTGCTGCCTTGTGTTTATCTAGATTATAAAAGTATGGTGGCAGATGATTTTATTGTTAAGAATAGGGAAGGAGAGCTTAAATATAAATTGTTCTTTAATAAACACCATCCTGAGACTATTACCCTGCCTGCTCCTTCTTTGTTTGATTTATCTGTAGGCACGTACCTTGTTCTGTTGAAGGCTATTCACGCCTACTGGAACCCTGCACCAGCTGAGGAGCCAGAGCTGGAATCACAAATTGATCCTTCACGACAGCCTAATTACCAGTGGGATCCGGAGATGATTGTCAGCCGGTGGCAATCGGAGTCTTCCTCTTCTTCTTCTCAATACGACCCCAACTATTATTATGGATATCCGCCAGGCCAGCCGTGGCCATAGACCAACTTAGGCCAATAGCCTAATCTTGGGGGAGTTTGTATTTCCCACCGACATTACATTTATGTTCACACACTCATTGCTAGATGTCGGTGCTCATACTTTTTCATTGTATCATCCATGCTAGTTTATTTTCCTTTTTTTATGCTTTCTTCTTGTGTGTTTAATAAACCTTAAGAAAAACAAAAAAAATTAGTTGTAGCTTTTAATTAATTTAGTTTCCATGCTTGTAGTAGTAATTAGAAAGAAAACCCAAAAAGATTTCATGTTCTTCTTTTGCTTGTTGGGAGCTTTCCCGTGTAAACAGTTTTATTTCTTTTCTTTTCTTTGGGGGTCGATAGGAGAAGACCATAATTAAATTGTTGAAGTGGCTCTTATATGCATTATTGTTTATCTGACGAAAGAGCCCGTATTGCCTTCTCTTCTCCTGTTTATTGAATGCTTCCAGATTCCAGCTTAGTCCAATGCACGTTCCCTATTATTATTATTCACATCATTTGATCGTGCAAGTGAAAGGCAATTATGATGTTATATGATGGACTGGCTGAGATGAGAAAAGCTGGTATGAACTCAACCTCTTTTGTTTTTGTAAATATGATTAGTTCATTGTTCCTCATTCAACCTATTATGAATAAACATGTTTGCAATGACAATTAGAGATCATAGTTTCTTGTGCCATGCTTGATTAGCTATGCGTTATAATGGTTTACCTTGCGTGCCAACATGCTATTAAAATGGTTATGATGTGGTATGATAGGGTGGTATCCTCCTATGAATGATTTAAGTGACTTGACTTGGCACATGTTCACGCATGTAGTTGAAACAAAATCAACATAGCCTTCACGATATTTATGTTCATGGTGGATTATATCCTACTCATGCTTGCATTCGATGTTGATTAATTTTAATGCATGTTCATGACTATTGTCGCTCTCTAGCTCGTCGCTTCCCAATCTTTTGCTAGACTTCACCTGTACTAAGCGGGAATACTGCTTGTGCATCCAAACTCCTTAAACCCCAAAGTTATTCCACATGAGTCCACTACACCTACCTATATACGGTATCTACCTGCCGTTCCAAGTAAATTTGTATGTGCCAAACTCTAAACCTTCACATAAATATCTTGTTTTGTATGCTCGAATAGCTCATGTATCAACTAGGGCTGCCTGTATCTTCCATGTTAGGCAGGTTATTCTCAAGAGGAGTGGACTCTGCTCCTCACTCACGAGATAAATGGCTGGTCACCGGGATGCCCAGTCCCATTCTTTATGCAAAATAATCAAAATAATTGCAAACAAAACTCCCCCTAGGACTCTTGTTAGTTGGAGGCACTCGTTGTTTCGAGCAAGCCATGGATTGATGCTTGTAGCATGGAAGATATCGCCATCTCTTGGTTGTCATGTTGACAATGAAAGTATACCGCTCAAAATATTATTCACCTCTGTTTCAAAACCGAGCTATGGCACCTCTACAAATCCCTGCTTCCCTCTGCGAAGGGTCTATCTATTTACTTTTATGCTGATTCATCATCCTCTTATTAAAAAGAACCAGTTGGAGAGCATCGTTGTCATTTGCATTCATTACTGTTAGTTTACATTGAGTATGACTTGACTGGATCTCTTTTACCATGAATTACAATGTCTAGTCAGTCATTGATCTTTAAAGGTGCTCTGCATTTATGTTTTGCGGTCTCAGAAAGGGCTAGCGAGATACCGTATTGTTATATCATATTATGATTGTTTTGAGAAAGTGTTGTCATCCGAGATTTATTATTATTGCTTGCTAGTTGATTATGTCATTGATATGAGTAAACTTGAGACCTAAGCATTATTGTGAATGTGGTTAGTTATAATCTTTGCTGAAAACTTGAATGCTGGCTTTACATGTTTACAACAACAAGAGCAAACAGAGTTTGTAAAAGTTTTTCTTTATCACTTTCAGTTTATCAACTAAATTGCTTGAGGACAAGCAAAGGTTTAAGCTTGGGGGAGTTGATATGTATCCGTCGTATCTACTTTTCCAAACACTTTTTCCCTTGTTTTGGACTCTAACTTGCATGATTTGAATGGAACTAACCCAGACTGACGCTGTTTTCAGCAGAATTACCATGGTGTTATTTATGTGCAGGAGCAAACGTTCTCGGAATGACCTGAAACTTCACGGAGCCACTTTTCAGAAAATAAGAAAAATACCTGCAAAAGATGAAGGCCAGGGGGCCCACCACCTGCCCACGAGGGTGGGGGCGCGCCCCCGTACCTTGTGGGCCCCTTGTTGGCTCTCCGACTCCAACTCCAACTCCATATATTGAGTTTCGAGGAGAAAAAAAATCAGAGAGAAGAAATTATCGCGTTTTACGATACGGAGCCGCCGTCAAGCCCTAAAACCTCTCGGGAGGGCTGATCTGGAGTCCGTTCAGGGCTCCAGAGAGGGGAATCCGTCACCATCGTCATCATCAACCATCCTCCATCACCAATTTCATGATGCTCACTGATGTCTACTACACAACCTTCTTCTTATAGGCGTTGTTGGGCCTCCAAGTGCAGAGGTTTGTAGGTCAGTAGCAAATTTCCCTCATGTGGATGACCTAAGGTTTATCAATCCATAGGAGGCATAGGATGAAGATGAAGCAACCCTGCAACCAAATAACAAAGAGTCTCTTGTGCCCCCAACACACCTAATACAATGGTAAATTGTATAGGTGCACTAGTTCGGCGAAGAGATGGTAATACAAGTGGTATATGGATGGTAGATAAAGGTTTTTGTAATATGAAAATATAAAAACAGCAAGGTAACTAATGATAAAAGTGAGCGTAAACGGTATTGCAATGATAGTAAACAAGGCCTAGGGTTCATACTTTCGCTAGTGTAAGTTCCCTCAACAATAATAACATAATTGGATCACATAACTATCCCTCAACATGCAACAAAGAGTCACTCCAAAGTCACTAATAGCGGAGAACAAACGAAGAGATTATGGTAGGGTACGAAACAACCTCAAAGTTATTCTTTCCAATCAATCCATTGGGCTATTCCTATAAGTGTCACAAACAGCCCTAGAGTTTGTACTAGAATAACACCTTAAGACACAAATCAACTAAAACCCTAATGTCACCTGGATACTCCAATGTCACCTCAAGTATCTGTGGGTATGATAATACGATATGCATCACACAATCTCAGATTCATCTATTCAACCAACACATAGAACCTCAAAGAGTGCCCCAAAGTTTCTACCAGAGAATCACGACGAAAACGTGTGCCAACCCCTATGCATAAGTTCATGGGAGGAACCCGCAAGTTGATCACCAAAACATACATCAAGTTAATTACGTGGTATGCCATTGTCACCACATATACGCATGACAAGACATACATCAAGTGTTCTCAAATCTTTAAAGACTCAATCTGATAAAATAACTTCAAAGGGGAAACTCAATCCATTACAAGAGAGTAGAGGGGGGAGAAAACATCATAAGATCCAACTATAATAGCAATGCTCGCGATACATCAAGATCGTATCACCTCAAGAACACGAGAGACAGATCAAACACATAGCTACTAGTACATACCCTCAGCCCCGAGGGAGAATTACTCCCTCCTCGTCATGGAGAGCACCGGGATGATGAAGATGGCCACCGGAGAGGGATTGCCCCCTCCGGCAGGGTGCCGGAACGGGTCTAGATTGGTTTTCGGTGGCTACGGAGGCTTCTGGCGGCGGAACTCCCGATCTATTCTGCTCCCTGGAAGTTTTAGGGTACGTGGGTATATATGGGTGAAAGAGATACATCAGGGGAGTCACGAGGGGCCCACGAGGGTGGAGGGTGCGCCCTAGGGGGGTGGATGCACCCCCTACCTCATGGCCTCCTCAAAGCCTCCCTTACGTGCACTTCAAGTCTTCTGGGCTTCTTTCCTTTCAAAAATGAGTTCCGTGAAGTTTCAGGTCAATTGGACTCCGTTTGATTTTCCTTTTCTTCGAAACCCTAAAACAAGGTAAAAACAAAAACTGGCACTGGGCTCTAGGTTAATAAGTTAGTCCCAAAAATGATATAAAAGTGTATAGTAAAGCCCATAAACATCAAAAACAGTAGATAATATAGCATGGAGCAATAAAAAATTATAGATACGTTGGAGACGTATCAACATCCCCAAGCTTAATTCCTGCTCGTCCTCGAGTAGGTAAATGATAAAAACAGAATTTTTGATGCGGAGTGCTACTTGTCATAATTTCAATGTAATTCTTCTTAATTGTGGCATGAATATACAGATCCATAAGATTCACGAAAAAAGTTTAATATTGACATAAAAACAATAATATTTCAAGCATACTAACTAAGCAATCATGTCTTCTCAAAATAAGATGGCCAGAGAAAGCTATCCCTACAAAATCATATAGTCTGACTATGCTCTATCTTCACCACACAAAATATTTAAACCATGCACAACCCCGATGACAAGCCAAGCAATTGTTTCATACTTTTGATGTTCTCAAACTTTTTCAATCTTCACGCAATACATGAGCGTGAGCCATGGGCATAGCACTATAGGTGGAATAGAATGGTGGTTGTGGAGAAGACAAAAAGGAGAAGATAGTCTCACATCAACTAGGCGTATCAACGGGCTATGGAGATGCCCATCAATAGATATTTATGTGAGTGAGTAGGGATTGCCATGCAATGGATGCACTAGAGCTATAAATGTATGAAAGCTCAACAAAAGAAACTAGTTGGTGTGCATCCAACTTGCTTGCTCATGAGGACCTAGGGCATTTTGAGGAAGCCCATCATTGGAATATACAAGCCAAGTTCTATAATGAAATATTCCCACTAGTATATGAAAGTGACAACATAGGAGACTCTCTATCATGAGTATTATGGTGCTACTTTGAAGCACAAGTGTGGTAAAAGGATAGTAGCATTGTCACTTCTCTCTTTTTCCCTCATCAATTTTTTTGGGCCTTTCTCTTTTTTATGGCCTCTTTTTCTCTTTTTTTGGGGCTTCTTTGGCCTCTTTTATTTATTTATTTTCGTCCGGAGTCTCATCCCGGCTTGTGGAATAGATTGGTAGGAAAAGACCATTGCTCGTCTCCGACCGCCACTCATAAGGAAGACAATCAATAAATAAATCATGCTCCGACTTCATCACATAATGGTTAACCATACGTGCATGCTACGGGAATCACAAGCTTCAACACAAGTATTTCTCAAATTCACAACTACTCAACTATCATGACTCTAATATCACCATCTTCATATCTCAAAACAATCATCAAGTATCAAACTTCTCATAGTATTCAATGCACTTATATGAAAGTTTTTATTATATCCCTCTTGGATCCCCATCATATTAGGACTAGTTTCATAACCAAAGAAAATTACCATGCTATTTAGGACTCTCAAAATAATATAAGTGAAACATGAGAGTTCATCTATTTCTACAAAATAAAACCGCCACCGTGCTCTAAAAAGATATAAGTGAAGCGCTAGAGCAACAACAAACTACTCCGAAAGATATAAGTGAAGATCAATGAGTAGTCGAATAATTATGCAACTATGTGAAGACTCTCTAACATTTAATAATTTCAGATCTTGGTATTTTATTCAAACAGAAAGCAAAACAAAATAAAATGACATCTAAGAATAGCAAACATCATGTGAAGAATCTAAAACTTAGGATCAACCGATACTAACCGATAGTTGTTGAAGAAGAAAGGTGGGATGCCAACCGGGGCATCCCCAAGCTTAGACGCTTGAGACTTCTTGAAATATTATCTTGGGGTGCTTTGGGCATCCCCAATCTTGAGATTTTGTGTCTCCTTAATTCCTCTCATATCACGGTCTTCCTAAATCTCAAAAGTTTCATCCACACAAAACTCAACAAGGACTCATGAGATAAGTTAGTATGAACCATTGCCAAAACCTTATCATACTCAACTGTAGCAAATCACTAAAATTATTATTCAACATTGCATACTAAATGCCTCTTCATATTTAATAGTCCTATCCTCAAATAGAATCATTAAAGAAGCAAACATATGCAAACAATGCAAACATAACAGCAATCTACCTAAACAGGACAGTCTGTAAAGAATGCAGCAACATCCATACTTCCCTATCTCCAAAAAATATGAAAGAAAATTCCCACTGTAGTAAATTTATCAGATCTTAATATGAAAAAGTTTTCAACATTTTATCACATTCTAAATTTTCTAGGGAATTATTGCAACAGCGGTAAACATTCTGTTTTCAAACAGCAACATGAAGACTTGTAAAATAGGCATAGTAAAGGCTATCAATGCCACTTTTATTGAAATAAGAGATGCAAAACAATGTTCTAAATAACAGAAATCAAATCCTAATAAAATAAATTGACGCTCCAAGCAAAACACATATCATGTGGTAAATAAAAATATAGCTCCAAGTAAAGTTACCGATGGACGAAGACGACAGAGGGGATGCCTTCCAGGGCATCCCCAAGCTTAGGCTCTTGGCTATCCTTGAATATTACCTTGGGGTGCCTTGGGCATCCCCAAGCATAGGCTCTTTTGCACTCCTTATTCCATAGTCCATCGAATCCTTTCCCAAAACTTGAAAACTTCACAACACAAAAATTAACAGAAAACTCGTAAGCTCCGTTAGTATAAGAAAGTAAATCACCACTTCAAGGTACTGTAATGAACTCATTCTTTATTTATATAGGTGTTAAACCTACTGTATTCCAACTTCTCTATGGTTTATAAACTATTTTACTAGCCATAGATTCATCAAAATAAGTAAACAACACATCGAAAACAGAATCTGTCAAAAACAGAATAGTCTGTAGTAATCTGGATCAAACGTATACTTCTGGAACTCATAAAATTATCAAATAAATTGATGGACCTGAGGAATTTATCTATTAATCATCTTCAAGAAGAATTAACTAAATATCACTCCCCAAATAAAATGGCAGCAATTCTCGTGAGCGCTAAAGTTTCTGTTTTTGACAGCATGATCAACAAGACTTTCCCCAAGTCTTCCCAACGGTTCTACTTGGCACAAACACTCATTAAAACATAAAAACTCAATCATAAAAGAGGCTATATAAATTATTTATTACTAAACAGGAGCAAAAATCAAGGAACAAAAATAAAGTTGGGTTGCCTCCCAACAAGCGCTATCGTTTAACGCCCCTAGCTAGGCATGATGATTTCAATGATGCTCACATAAAAGATAAGAATTGAAACATAAAGAGAGCATCATTAAGAATATGTCTAGCACATTTAAGTCTAACCCACTTCCTACGCATAGGGATTTTTTGAGAAAACAACTTATGGGAACAATAATCAACTAGCATAGGAAGGCAAAACAAGCATAACTTCAAAACTTTGAGCACATAGAGAGGAAACTTGATATTATTACAATTCCTACAAGCATAAGTTCCTCCCTCATAATAATTTTCAGTAGCATCATGAATGAATTCAACAATATAACCAGCACCTAAAGCATTCTTTTCATGATCTACGAGCACTAGTTGAATGCCCGTGCGTTGCCATGGGACAACAAACTTAGACAAAGAGACATTTATCAAATCATCACGATACTATGCATCATGTATATCGTATGCATCTTATGAGCTTGTTTAAACAAATATTATCTTATACAAACACAACATTTTGCCTCTTGAGCACCGGCGCTCGTGTTCCACGCTACAAAATCACTACATATGAATGTTATTTATCATCACAAAAGGTTAAAAATAATAGTACTGATATTTGCATCATGTACAAAAATAACAAGCAAAGGGAATGAAATGCAAATGGAAATCTGTAGAAACACGACAAACCTTCTTATTTTTGCATATGTTGCATTCACTTAAATTATTGTAGTTTTATAAGCTCAAATAACACGTACTCCCTCCGTGCCATAATGTAAGACGTTTTTCACAGAAAAACGTCTTACATTATGGGACGGAGGGAGTAGAATACTACATGTGTGAATTTTGTGGTGTTTTTTTACAAATGGAGACTTTTGAAATAATAATTTTGGCACTGCTACAGGAATTCCAAAGTGAATTTACTGTCTTACTCTTACTAACTGAACAAAATAGTAAGGCGCACTGCTATGGAAGAGATATGCACATGCTCTTACCTCAACAAACACCAACATGATCTTTCTCTCCATCGCGATCTGGTTGTCATGCCACCTTCAGCTCCATTCCTCTTCGTTGTACTCGTCATCCAACTTGTTCCTCCATTTATCCCACTGTGCCCCACAACTCTACCTTCCTTTGGCTTTCTCCGCTCTTATAATTCTCTTTAGGAGAACTTCTTAAACATGTTAACACAAATAGATCTTCATATCCAACCAGCTCATGCTACAAGTGCATTTAAAACCACAAAGCTAAGTTATACAATTACATGCTCATGCACTAATCCAAACAGCCATCTACTTCGTAAACCATCAAAATCCAGGTGGAACACTTCTGCTAAACACTTTTCTCCATGCATGTTTGCTATTGAACTTGTGAAAAAAAAAGTGAGCCACAAACATGAAACTATGAGACCAAATGTTTTACATGCATATTACTGCAAATGAAATCGAAGGAATTCATTAATTAAGACATGTACAAAACTAAGGAAAATAAAAGGAACTGGTAGAAACCGAGGGAAGGTCTTACTCTACTGACCTCACCCAATGGGGACATGCAAATTCTTGTGGATCAACACCGATCATGGGTAACCTATATTTTTAGATAGATTCCACATGGACAACAGTTGATATTGTATATTTTTATATGAAAGCACAATACATACCCATTAGTCTCTTTGTTTATCACGTGCCTTCAAATGCTAGATAACAACTAATCTCAAAATGACAACTTGCTAAAATTCTGAACTCATAGTAGTATTTTTCTGGAAAAACAGGGTCTTTCAAGAAGGAATAATTGGTTCATAATTTATGTGCCTAAACATAGTCCTCATAGAATGTCATAATTTGATACTTGATCCTCATAATAAGACTATCTGACCTCCAAACAAAGGCTATCTGAAGACCCAACTAATATAAAAAGTTCCAACAACACCACAATTATGCTCAGTGAAGGCTTCTCTTCTCGACCTATGGGCCCATTTTCTTTCACGTCAAGCCATTCCATGAACAGCATCGGCCAGCTCACCAACATAAATCTGACACCGCAAAGTGGCAGCATCCAGTTGTATCTGATAGTCTGCATGTGTTAAATGAATAATTAGTTACCGTAATCATGAGAGGCTGGCACTTATTGTTTTCAAACAGAAGTATGTGTTCAAGTCTAAACCACAAATAAACAGTAACACACCCTTAAGAGAAGTAACCATCTTGCATGAGCACCCGATCTAATAGCATGAGTATGAAATGGTAAGTTGGTTCAGTTAGAGGATATAATATGAACAACCATAGCAATCAATAAAAAAGTCCATTGGATCATTACACCGAAGTGAATCGTTCTCCCTTCTTAAGAAGAATAATCACCTTCAATTTAAAGATCACTGCTTGCATAGAACTGTAGTTGGAGAGTAACTTCACTTTTAACAAATTTAAAGATTTTAATTTTCAAATAATTCACTTGTTCCAAAAGGCCTCTTCCCACATGTAACAGACTGGCAAATTACTTTTCAAATAATTCACTTGTTCCAATAATCCACTTTCTCAAGTTCAGCAGAACTAAAAAGGGATCAGAAGTATAGATGACAAATTCTTGACCTTAACATATGTGTATTATGTGATGATGGAGCAGTGACTTCGTAAACAGATTGTTAACAAACTAAAGAGGGATACAACCTACATTTTCACTTGTTCTCTGAAGCGATTAACAATGCATTTTTCCAGTCAAATAATACATGGTAAAATCCGAACACAGGTAGGCAATCTAAGGAACCGAACATGGATAAACTGGATTAAGTGGACGTGGTGATATGTCCCTGATAGTTCATGTAGAGAAAAAATGTTTATTGAACATAGTGTTAATTCTACACAGATACAAAAAATGTGTTAATTCTACACAGATACAAAAAATGTTTGAAGAAATTCAGAAAAAACACCATTTAGTTTTTCGTTTGGAATTCCATATTTGTTAGTGTCTTTAAAAAACGTTCATGTTCAGAATTTCGGCCACTCGCTCTTTTAAAAGAGTTTCGCATTTTGACATTCCGAGCAATTTTGAAAGACACAAACATGTTATTGAAAATTTAGCACAATTTTAAATTGTGAACAATTGTATTTTATGAAGAAAATTTGAAACAATGATCATTTTTTGAAATTTTGAACATTTTTTTATAAGTGCGAGCATTTTGTTGAAAATAACAAAAAGGGAAAATGAAAACATGTAAAAGGAACAAAAAAAAATAGTAAAACGGTCGCTGAGTGATATATTTTCATTTCTAATTTTAAAGTTTATTTTTATTTGTCTACAGATGTTCAGAAATTTCAGAAATGTTCACGTTCGAAGAAACAGTTACTATTGTCAAAAAGAAAATCACATGCGAAATTTAAACAAAGATTTAATCTTTCGTGACTTATATGTTCATATAAAGTGTGCTGCAATTACGGCTAACAAATCAGATGTGCTGCAGTGGCTATTGTCGTTATGCAGTCGCGGTATGTCTTGTGTTCGATCGCGCTCACCCATTTTAGTTATTGCGAAATTGGTTGCGGCATTCTTTAGTATCTTTTAGGATAGCGCTGAAATAGTGTCACAGGAGTCATTTGGTTCTAGTCCAACGCAATTGATTGTAATGACGGTCGTGTGTAGGGCTTTCCCTTTCCATGTAGAGCACTTTTTTTCTACCATAGGAACGCAGCAGAGCAGACCCAAATCCCTCAATCCGCATGGCCGCCAACTCTTGGAGACTTGAAAAGCCCCGCCGACGGTGGCAGCGGGCCAGATCGGGTGCCTAGCCGGGCGATTGCGGCCTGTATTGGAGGTTCAGATCCAACACCCGACCGTCTCATTGCCGGCGGTCTGACTGCCCTGACGGACCTCGCGTGTTCTAAGCTACAGCCTTGTGCGGACAAGTTCTCCAAGGTACTCTGCTCTGACGTCCAGAGGACAACCTCGTTCAATCCTTTGTCCTACCCAACCAGACCATTCTCCACATGTCACCTGCACCCCTGCAACTCTAGCTCCGCCATCTGGTAACGCCTGAGAAGAAAACTACAGCTAGCCTTCAGGTATGCTTGTCTGCCAGGTTGCTACCAGTTTACATAGTTAATTCTGTAGCATTTCATGTAGCGCTCGTAAAAGAAATCCTTCTTGTCCGAGAACTATGTTGTATCGTTGTTGGATGTTGTATGATTCTGCATATTTGGAAATGATATGAATGGCAACATTTTGAAAATTCTAAGCATATGCACATTTAGGTTAGTTAACATATTTTTAACATGAGTAGCAGTATCTTGGAAGCTTACAATTATTTTTGCGCAAAGGCTATATTCAGAGAAGTATGCTTAAGTAGTACAGTAGCAAACCCATTGGCATATACACACACTTCTCTGTACCAAATTCAGTTAGTTCTGAGAGACCTTTATCCAGTATTGATTAGCCATAACAAAAATACACAATGTGTGATTACTTGAAAATTTGGGCTGGACAACTAGTTCATGCTCATCTGGGATATACTTTCTTTCAACTTGAGAGCAATAACAAGGATATCTCTCTGTATGCTTGCCTGTGAGGTTGCCACCAATGTTCCCTAGTTAATTATGTAGCATTTATGTAGGAAATCATTTTTGTTCAATGTTTGTACCACAAACTATAGTACAGAATCTTAGTTTAGTATGTATTGATACTTTCCTGTACCAGATTCAGTTAATTTAGAGAGACCTTTTTTCAGTGTTGAACTGTTGATTAGCCATAACAAAAAAATAATGTTTGCTTACTTCAAAATTTTGACTGGACAACTAGTTTATGCTCATCTGGGATATGCTTGCTTTCAACTTGAAAGCAATAACAGGGATATCTCTCTATATCGATGCATAGAAAAATTAATCACCGGACAAGTTTGCTTATACTAGATTTTCGAGCAGTTTTGTATTGTGAAATTTCATCCTCTTGTCGGATATTGTACATGAGGACATACTAATCTCATCTACCTATTAAAGTACCTGCATGTGAAATGCTTGTAGGCACAAGATTGAAATTCGTTACACTTGCAATGTGTGCCACTTCACTGATTTCTGGGAGTTCACTATCTATTTGTCCAGTAATGCCATTGAAACTAAAATCATGATAGTTTTTCTTTAGTGAAACAATTGTATTGGCTCTTTGGTCTTCCTCATTCGGCTTTTATGACACTACAATTGTAAAAAGACAACTTTTTTTACCTTTTTTATGTAGAAAAGAAGACACTCTTTTTGTGTATATGTAGAAAAGAAGATACTCTTTCTGTGTATGTAGAAAAGAAGACACTCTTTCTGTGTATTGGGATTGATTTGGGATAGACCTTCGGTTGCTAACCATCCATTGAGCCATAATGTAATATCAATACAGCAGAACAACCGATCGTAAGCTATTTGCGTTAAGCAAGTCTTACTGGGATGATGAGCTGCAAAAATTGATACAAGTGATCTGTCATTGTCAAGCTGTGATTATATTTTGCCATGTGATATTCTTTCCTGGTCTCTTCACTAGTCAGACATGTGACTTTGTGCTGCAACATAAATTTTTTACTTTTGTCATCTACGAGTTATTAGAAGAACTTGAATTGCATTCTTAATTGTTTTCCTATTTCTGTCCTTGTAATGTAAACTATTTTTGCTTGTATGTGTAGATGCATGATGCTCTGACTACTGGAAACATCAGGACTACAGATGGATAGAAGAAGCTTTTACCAAAGTCTTCCCTTTCTGACACTTGAGAGAATTTCTCTGCAAGATATATTTAAGTATGTTCTTGATCATGCATTTGTATGTGGCTGCACTCAACTGAATATGGTTTGCTTGGTGTGATCTTTCCTAGAACAAGAAGCTTCATGAGCAAGTAGTAGAACTGGAGGGAAAGGCTAGAGCATTTCTTTTCTGTACTATCAAGATATTAGTCCTTAATACTCTATCTTGCTGGCCATGTACTAAAAATGGTGCTACCATGTCTCATCAAGATATGTATGCTTGTGATATGCTCAATCTGCAAAGGTCCAGTCAGATGTTTTGTTATGCTCCAAATGGTGGCTGAATCTGTGCCATAAGCCGTCCTTGAACAAAATGAATGGAGAGGGAGATGAAATACTTGAGGTGGTTGCTGCAAAAGTTCTATTTTATAACTAACTGCTAGTAGGGGGCTTTTCGTAAAATGTACATTAAGTGGCTAAGATTCTTCCACCAGAATCTATGCCATCCACCTACGATCCAATGGCTCATGGCTGTTTTTCTATTTTTGCACTGGTGGCCCTTCTTCTATTGTAGTCGTTCCCATGTTATCATGTCACGTATTTGCATCATAAACACATAATACCCACACTGATTCAAATTATTTCAAGTTTTAGGTTTGTCTTGAGTCAACCGTTTTTATGTTTTGTAGATCCATGAAAATTCATGATAATGTCTACATTATATCAATTACATATGGTATAAAAACATATTTTATAATGATTATTTTTTATGGGGAAATATATTATAATGATACTTGCACACAATGACGCAGCAACGGTGAAAATACCACATTCATGGCTGGTTGAAAGGGTAGAGGTGTAGCCGTGAGACTGGATAGTATCACCTTAAATTTGAAGTGTCCGTGGTGAGTGTGGAATGCTGGTTTTGGTTCATCTGCTGCAGCAATTTGTATCTCCCGGTACCCCGAGCACAAATCTAACTTGGTTCAAAATGTTGGGCAAATCTAATCTGGGTGGGAGGGTGATGAGAGGCTTCCGTGCGCCCGAAAAGGCTCTGCGACGTGCCTCGGACGCGCCCATCTGACTAAATCCCCACTTCACGTCCAACTCTTTTTTCTTTTTGCATTCTCCACTGTGGGCAAGCGAGACCCGAGTGCACAAATATGTGCGCACACACACACGCACGAGGTTTTGTTTCAGATATGCTAAGGCTCGTGCCTTTTTTAGGGCCGTTTTGGCTTCTGGGAGCATATGCTCCCTAATGAACAGTAAATTCAAAATAAGTAGTAAATAAAATTTAAAAATTCTGATTTTTTTCTAGATTTTCTTATTAGTGTGACAAGAGTACTTGCCAATTTTCATGCGAAACAGGATGACGGTGATTCCTCAGTGAAAAAAACAAAAATAAGTGCAACATTTGTCGTTCGATTTGCTTTTTTGACATATTAAGATACATAAGCTTTCCTGCTAAAAATTTGCAGGTAGCGTTTTGGTGTGACAATGATTACATCTATTTTTTTAAATAACATTTGGAAAAAAATCATGGGCGGGAGCATATGGTCCCAATAGCCGAATTAGATTTCTGCTTTTTTATGTTAAATCTTGTGTATAGCACTTACAGAGGGAGGGGAGAGGGGAGAAATTACCATGTTTGGTCCTTCAAGTCTCTGGCGCACATTTCATCCCGCAACTCGAGAAACACTATAATACAATCCTTATAAACGCGAATACATAACAGTCTACGGTACCCTTATGGTCACCTCGACGGTAGAGCGCCTCATGGCACTACATGGCACTGCATTTTTGCGGAAATCCCCCTCCTTTTTGCAGAAACAATGCAAGCTCCCCCGGTCCATGCGCCCTGCCTCATCTTCGGGCACATTTGCCATCCTCTCGCGCAGAGTAGTCAAATTGTCACAACCTTATTCAGTACGCCAGCCGCCTCCAGTCCACCACTCTGAGCCAGCCGCCTCCCATGGCACCACTCATCTCCGCTCCGTCTCTTCCTCGTCTCCCCAAAATCCCTTAGCCAAGCTCGCCCAAATCCCTAACCATAATCACCCTCGCCAATCGATCTCCATCCATCGCCATCCAATATCGAATCCACAATGGAGATCACTCATCCGCTGGCGCAACTCCTCGTTCAGGTGGCTGTCGGCGATGCGGAGAAGCTCTCCCGACTGCGCAAGATACGGTCGTAGTTACCTGACCTCGTGATACTCTACAAGGAGGCGGTCGGCATTGTTGTTTGTCTTACAGAGAAAGAGGTCAGGAATCACTGGAACGAGAAAGAGGTCGGGCTAGCACAATGATGACAGACTCGCCTTGAGCTTGACAACATATATCGTGTGGCAAAAAGAATGGAAGTGTGATGTACAGGTTCGCTAACCAGCTTCATAGTCTGCTTGGTGTTCGGCATGTCTTGCTAGAGGCCGCTACCAACCGTGCAGTTCGGAGTTGATCCGAACTGCGACCAAGCCGACTTGAACCTAAGGGGTCGCACACTTAAGGGAAGGAACCTATGAGGTCGGATCCGAGGACACTGGTCAAATGTGATCCGAACTGTATTCAGATTGTGGCTGAGTAGACTTATGGGCTTTAGGGTCCGTGCGAGGCCCAAGTGTTGAGCCCGCGACGGACGCCTATATATAGTGAAGGTGTCGCACACTCACGGGCTGATCGCTTCGGTGCTGTCACTAGGGTTTGCATGTGTTGCGAATAGACACCTCCACTCGCCGCCGGTTGTGTGATCGGACCTAGCAGTCCGCCGCACGACGTTCCTCCTGCACGCGCGGATACCGTTAGAGGCGGTGCACTTGCACCGCTCCGATGAACCTGTACGTGGGAACCGACCACCAGTTGTACGAGGGAGATCGGACGAGGAGGAGACGATCCACGCGGACGCACTGCCCCAACTCTTCTTTCCGCTGCACGGCACTGCGCGTCTAGTGGTAACGAACTGTGATCCATCTCCCGTAGCATGTTCTTGGTTGTTCTGCGCGTAGGAAATTTTAATTTGCAGTCGACGCACCCTACCGTAGATCCCAACTATGGTATCAGAGCCTCTGCTATAGGATTTGGATTCAGATCGTATGCATATTAGATATGTGGAGGCAATACATGAGATCTGTTGTCATTGATAAGATTGGCTATGTGCACGGTTGATGAGATCAACTGCACATGGGGATCGATGTGGCTATGTTTTCTGTTGATTGGGATCGATGAGGTCGTGACACGATCTACCCCTACCGGTCAGTTATCCGCCATCGAGGTTGATAGTGAAACGTAAATCTGAACCGGATTCGCGATGATCGATGAGATCGGTCAGATCAGAGAATTCGGCGTCATCGGAGTTCAGATGTGATCTGTAATTTCCGAAAACGTCGGGCGCTGCCGTGTGCGTAGCACCTTGTATTTCGTACATGATCACTCAAACCGGTAGAATACGATTCTAGGCATAACTTTATTTTGCAGGGTTTGATGTGAATAGTTTGGCTCGTGTGTATGTGATGCATGTGTGTAAATTATATATGGCCTGCGTGTCATGTTTGGCAGCCGGCAGGAGCCAAAGTGCTGTCATTATATTGTATAACGACCTGCGTGTCGACTTGTGACTCTATGTAAAATTCACTACTAGCTGTAGTAGTTGGATAATAGAGATCAGATTGGTGGCTTGGCGTCCCGGCGTGACAAACAAGATGGAGTTTCTAGATGGTCATCGGAGTTGGAGCCGACCTGGAAGAGCATCCATGAAGGAGCCATACTATTTCACAATATGTGTTTATTTGTGATTGTTATGCTTCCTTGTTTTCTATGCATGTTAGAATGGTTGAAAGATCCCTCATGAATATCAAGCGAATTGCCATCCCCGATGTTGCACCTTCGCACATCAAGTACGTCTAGTAGTGGGCTCATAAAATTGGGGTGCTGCTAGGTGTCCTTGAACTGAAGGGTTCGTGTCGGACACGGACATGCACTGCATTAGGTTGACTTGACAAGGCTATCAAAACGGTTTTGGGCCTTTTGGCAAAAGAGGTCGGGAGCCCGGGTATGAGATACCTACCCGACCGACAGGAGTCGTATAGAGATACGATTAGCAAGGAGTTGCTTACCGGATAGGCATGTTGTCTAGCAGTCATGCTAAAGCTCTCTAGTCGCATGTGCTAGTCGGATCCTGAATCACTGAGAGTTTGCGGAGGGATGCTGACTTCAGTGGGAGTATTTCTGTTTAAGGCTAGAATTACTCTACATAAACACATTGCTTAGTGATTGCATATTTCTCTGTTGTAGATCAATGGCACCACCTGCTCAACCCAACTTTGCATTGAAATCAATTCTGGAAAAGGATAAACTGAATGGAACAAACTTTACTCCCTGGTATAGAAATTTGAGAATTGTTCTCAAGCATGATAAAAAGGAAAATGTTCTAGAGGATCCGCTTCCAGAGGAACCTGCCAATAATGCTAGTACCACAACCAAGAATGCCTACCAGAAACTCGTTGATGAATCAAACAAGATCAGCTGCCTCATGCTGGTTTGTATGGAGCCCGATTTGCAGTAGCATTTCAAAGACGTTGGGGCTTTCGATATGATCGAGAGTCTCAAGAGCATGTTTCAGGTGCAGACTAGGACCGAAAGGTTCAACGTCTAGCGATCCTTGATGGATTGTAAGCTGAAGGAAGGTGATCCACTGATCCCGCATGTGATCAAGATGATCGGATATGTGCAAGCTTTGGATCGATTGGGCTTCCCGCTCTTGGATGAGCTGGCTACTGATGCAGTTCTAGGTTCTCTTCCGCCCAGCTATGGGACGTTCATCTCGAACTATCATATGCATGGCATGGATAAGAAGCTCACTGAATTGCATGGGATGCTCAAAGTGGCAGAGGAGGATATTAAGAAAGGCACGCAGCAAGTGTTGATGGTGCAGAAATCGGCTAAGTTCAAGAAGAGTTGGTCTAAGAAGAAGGGTAAGGCAAAGGGCACGGAGATCGTAACCTCCGCCGCTGCGCCGAAGTCTGGACCGGACTCAAAGACCATTTGCTATCATTGCAAGGAAACTGGTCACTGGAAGAGGAACTATAGCAAGTGGCTTGCAGAACATGGCAAGAAGGTCGGGAATGCTGCTTCAGGCAAAGGTACACTTGTTGCATATGTTATAGACGTTTACCTTGCTGACATACCTAGTAGCTCTTGGGTATTTGATACTAGATCGGTTGTTCATATTTACAACTCGATGCAGGGGCTGGTAAGAACTAGCCGTGTGGCACAAGGGGAGATTGACATCAGGGTCGGCAACAAAGCAAGAGTTGCTGT
The DNA here is from genome assembly GCF_018294505.1 of Triticum aestivum. Taxonomy (NCBI): domain Eukaryota; kingdom Viridiplantae; phylum Streptophyta; class Magnoliopsida; order Poales; family Poaceae; genus Triticum; species Triticum aestivum. The sequence goes on along the minus strand of NC_057812.1, from coordinate 47,384,597 downwards.
GTTGGAGGTCGGCACGATGCAGCTCCAGCTTCCTTCTGGATATATTTTGGAATTGAATAATTGTTATTACATTCCTGCACTTAGTCGGAACATTATTTCTGCCTCATGATTGATGAGTCAGGGTTATGAATTCAATTTAAAGGACAATGGTTGTTCGATTTATTTGAATGGTATGTTCCACGGCTATGCACCAATTGTTGATGGGTTATTTATATTAAATATAGAACAAGAACTGGTCTATAACATGAATGTCAAGAGGCATAAGCTCAATGAGATAAATCTGACATACTTCTGGCATTGCCGGCTTGGACACATTAGTCTAAAACGCATGAAGAAGCTCCATGATGATGGACTCCTAACTTCGACCGACTTTGGGTCGTTCAAGACATGTGAATCATGCTTGCTTGGCAAGATGACTAAGTCTCCTTTCGCAAAGAGTTGCGAGAGGGCATCCGAGCTGTTGGAACTAATACACAGTGATGTGTGTGGACCAATGAACACAACTGCTAGAGGTGGCTATCAATACTTCATGACTTTTACCGATGACTTGAGTAGATATGGATATATCTATTTTATGAGGCACAAGTTAGAGACTTTGGAAAAGTTTAAAGAGTTTCAAAACGAGGTGGTGAATCAGCTCGGCAAGACTATAAAACTTCTACGATCTGATCATGGAGGTGAGTACATGAGCCAGGAGTTTGATGATCATCTAAAAAGCAGAGGTATAGTACCTCATCTCACACCTTCGGGTACGCCACAGAGAAATGGTGTATCAGAACGGAGGAATCACACCTTATTCGACATGGTTCGATCTATGATGAGCAAGTCAGATTTACCCTTGTCATTCTGGGGATAGGCTCTAGAAACTGCAGCTTTCACACTTAAGAGGGTACCATCAAAATCCATAGGCAAGACACCACATGAGATGTGGACCAGGAAGAGTCCCAGTTTGTCTTTTCTAAAGATTTGGGGTTGTGAAGCATTTGTCGAGAAACTTATGTCAGACAAGCTTACACCCAAGTCGGATAAATGCATATTCGTGGGATATCCGAGGGAAACCTTGGGATATAACTTCTACAACTGGGAAGAGAACAAAGTGTTTGTTGCTCGGAACGGGGTTTTCCTTGAGAAAAAGTTTCTCAGTCGGGAGGCCAGTGGGAGGACGGTCCGACTCAAAGAAATTCAAGGACCTCTCTGGGACGGCTCGGCTCATGATGAGATCATACCAGAGTCAGTCAGGGAACCCGTAGTGGAAGCGGCACCGAAACCATGGAGGTCGGAAAGATTGCGCAGAGTGCGTGATGTATTGTTGCTAGAAAGTGACGAGCCGGCAAAATATGCGAAAGCGATGATGAGCCCAGATTCGAGTTAGAGTCCATGTATGAGAATCAAGTTTGGGACTTGGTTGATCCGCCGCCTGGCGTAACGGCCATTAGTTGCAAACGGGTCTTTAAGAAGAAAACCGATGTGGATGGAAATGTTCAGATCCACAAAGCTCGTCTTGTCGCTAAGGGTTATGGACAAGTTCAAGGAATTGACTACGACGAGACTTACTCGCCGGTAGTGATACTGAAGTCGGTGAGGATCGTACTAGCTATAGATGCATATTTCGATTACAAGATATGGCAGATGGATGTCAAGACGGCTTTCCTTCACGGAAATTTAACCAAGGACGTGTATATGATACAACCCGAGGGTTTTGTCGATCCGACTGGCACTAGTAAGGTATGCAAGCTCAAGAGATCCATTTATGGGTTGAGGCAAGCATCTCGGAGCTTGAACATTCGTTTTGACGAGGTCGTCACTGGTTTCGGCTTCATCAAAAGCGAAGAGGACTCTTGTTTATACAAGAAGTTAAGTGGGAGGTCGATAGTTTTTTCGATCTTGTATGTGGATGACATACTACTGATCGGAAATGATATTTTGATGCTGAACTCGGTCAAGGAGTCATTGAATGGCAAGTTTTCGATGAAGGACCTTGGTGAGGCAATGTACATTTTAGGCATTAAGATCTATAGAGATAGATCAAGGAGGCTGCTCGGCTTATGCCAGAGCACGCACATAGATAAAGTGTTGAAGCGGTTCAACATGAGAGAGGCAAAGAAAGGGTTCTTTCCACTCTCACATGGTATAAGGCTAAGCGAGACTTAGAGTCCTTCGACATCTGATGAGTGAAGTAGGATGAGTAGGATTCCATATGCCTCGGCAATCGGATCCATCATGTATGCCATGATATGTACGCGGCCCGTTGTTGCTTTTGCAATAACCCTAACAAGTAGATACCAGGCCCACCCAGGTGAGAGTCACTGGGCAGCGGTAAAGACTATTTTGAAGTAGCTGAAAAGGACTAAAGAGATGTTCCTAATTTATGGAGGTGAGGAAGAGCTCGTTGTCGGTGTCAAAACCGGCGGATCTCGGGTAGGGGGCCCTGAACTGTTCATCTAGGCGGATGGTAACAGGAGACAAGGGACCCGATATTTTTACCCAGGTTCGGGCCCTCTCAATGGAGGTAAAACCCTACTCCTGGTTGATTAATATTGATGATATGGGTAGTACAAGAGTAGATCTACCACGAGATCAGAGAGGCTAAACCCTAGAAGCTAGCCTATGGTATGATTTTTGTTATTGTGTCCTATGGACTAAACCCTCCGTTTTATATAGACACCGGAGGGGGCTAGGGTTATATAGAGTCGGTTACAAGGAAGGAGATCTACATATCCGTATTGCCAAGCTTGCCTTCCACACCAAGGAGAGTCCCATCCGGACACGGGACGAAGTCTTCAATCTTGTATCTTCATAGTCCAACAGTCCGGCCAAATGTTATAGTCCGGCTGTCCGGATACCCCCTAATCCAGGACTCCCTCAGTAGCCCCCGAACCAGGCTTCAATGGCGATGAGTCCGGCGCACAGATTGTCTTCGGCATTGCAAGGCGGGTTCTTCTCCAAATCCCGAATACCTGTTAAATAGCGCCCGACTTCTTGTAAATGCTGCGCCCCTTAGCTTCTACGCCCAATAATGGCCACCTTCCACGTGTCAAGCGAATGTGGAGAGCCAGGGTGTTTTTACATTTACCCCCTAGCTATGCAAATGAGTTGTCTATTAATGAGCCGGGGATTCAGATCCAAACCGCACCATCCTCCCTTAGCGAGCATTCATCGGAGCGCACCCGAAAGAAATCCATTCCATCATGGCCGATCGATGCAGCTCCTCTTGTTCCCCCAGCCCCAAGCCTGGAGATTGGGAGAGGTGTTTCGTCCCGCACAGCCAACTGGTGAAGTTTCAGACCCAGGGATTTCTCCCCCCAGCGTATATGGTCCCGGTTCGAGCCGGGCTCGCCACCTACAATGGCGAAGAGCAAGAGGAGAGCTTTCCCAATCCCTCTAAGGGAGAGCGGGTATGCCTCGTCCCCTATTTGATAAGAGGACTCAGATTTCCAATTCATCTGTTTCTTCGGGGGCTCCTGGAGTTCTACGGCCTCCAGTTGCACAGCCTTACCCCTGCATCCATACTACATATCGCGGGCTACGTAGCCCTTTGCGACCTGTTTTTGGGTTGTGAGGCTCATTGCGCACTGTGGAAGAAGTTGTTCTGCCTTGTGCCCCGTTCTCAGAGGGGGTCAATATATCAAGTCGGCGGAGCCGAAGTATGGCGCATCACCGGGACCGGATATCTATCCGGAACCCCGAAGAAGGCGTCCGAAGACTGGCCTTCAGAGTGGTTTTATATAGAAGACATCCCCCTTTCGGATCCTATTCGTATCGGCCTTCCTGAGTTCGACAATGCTCCATTAAGAAACGCTTGAGCTGGTGCCCACGGAGCCCCCAGGAAGAAGATGACGGAGACGTCCTTTACCTGATGTGCCGGATAAAGTTGCTGGCTCAATCCAGACTGACCATGATCGAAGTCATGGCAATGTGAATTATGCTGGGGGTGCAGCCACTTCAATATAGAGGCCACCCCATGTGGGATTTCAACGGGGAGGATGACGCCACCCGCTGCGGCCGCAAGGGGCCGGACTCGACCGCTGCTCTAGCAAAAATCTTGTGTGATTTATATAAGGGAGAAGAGGGGGAATTCCTCCGTGTCAATCCACAGGGTGGATTTTCTATGTATAATCCTCCGAGCTGGGTAAGTCAACACCTTTCATGTCCATCCATTCCCATATTCCCACAGTTAAGTATTTTACCTTGCGATTTCAACACAGGAGCTGCGTAAGGCTATAAGGGAGATCAATAGCCCGTCTCCACAACCAGAGGATCCGGAGCGATCCCTCGACCCGGCCTCCCAAGAGGATTTGGACATATCTGTGGAACTAATTGATAGGGTGTTTTACCAATTAAGCAGCGACGAGGCTGAAAGTGCAACTATCCCTAGGTGGTTTTGGTAATTCATAACAACATATAGCTCATTGAGCTAATACTATTCCAAGATAATTATTTCAGGAAAGCTCAATGATTGGCATGGCATGGATGTGAAAGTGGAACCCTCAAAATGCTAAGGACAATGGATTGGCTCAAGCTCAAAAGCTCAAGACTCTTCATTTTATATTTTAATGATCCAAGATCACATTGAGTCCATAGGAAAAGCCAATACTATTAAGGAGGGATGAGGTGTTGCTTAATGAGCCTCTTGCTTCATGTGCTTAGTGATATGCTCCAAAAACCCTCAACTACTTTCCCATATCCACATATGAACTAAACTCTAAGCCAAACTCGGTCCTACCGATTCTTCCTATCCGGCGCCACCGAGTTTCACTTGTCATTAGCCACTGCCAAACCCTAGCAATTCGGTTCTACCGATAAGGATCTCGGTCCCACCGAGATGGGGTTGCAAACTCTCTGTTTCCCTTTCGTAACTTTTCGGTCCCACCGAAAGAGCGAATCGGTCCCACCGAGATTGCAATGTAAACTCAGTGTTTCCCCTTTGTAACTTTTCGGTCTCACCGAGTTCCACTCGGTCTCACCAAAAGAGCAAATCGGTACCACCGAGTTTGCCTGACCAACTCTCTGGTTAGCTAATTACCAAATTCGGTCTCACCGAGTTTGTGTAATCGGTCTCACCGAGATTACGTTATGCCCAAACCCTAACCGAATCGGTCCTACCGAGTTGCATGTCAGTCCCACCGAAATTCCTAATGGTCACTAGGTTTACTATTTCGGTCAGACCGAGTTTTCTGATTCGGTCCCACCGAGATTGGTAAATTGTGTGTAACGGTTGGATTTTGTGTGGAGGCTATATATACCCCTCCACCTCTTTCTCATTTAGTGAGAGAGCCATCAGAACACACACATCAGTCCAACTCATATGTTCTGAGAGAGAACCACCTACTCATGTGTTGAGACCAAGACATTCCATTCCTACCATATGAATCTTGATCTCTAGCCTTCCCAAGTTGCTTTCCACTCAAAATCTTCTTTCCACCAAATCCAAATCCTATGAGAGAGAGTTGAGTGTTGGGGAGACTATCATTTGAAGCACAAGAGCAAGGAGTTCATTACCTACACACAATTTGTTACTTCTTGGAGAGTGGTGTCTCCTAGATTGGCTAGGTGTCACTTGGCAGCCTCCGACAAGATTGTGGAGTTGAACCAAGGAGTTTGTAAGGGCAAGGAGATCGCCTACTTCGTCAAGATCTACCGCTAGTGAGGCAAGTCCTTCGTGGGCGATGGCCATGGTGGGATAGACAAGGTTGCTTCTTCGTGGACCCTTTGTGGGTGGTTGCTTCTTCGTGGACCCTTCGTGGGTGGAGCCCTTCGTGGACTCGCGCAACCGTTGCCCTTGGGTGGAGCCCTGTGCAACCGTTACCCTTCGTGGGTTGAAGTCTCCATCAACGTGGATGTAGGATAGCACCACCTATCCGAACCACGGGAAAAACATCCATGTCTCCAATAGCGTTTGAATTCTCCAAACCCTTCCCTTTATATTCTTGCAAGTTGCATGCTTTACTTTCCGCTGCCCATAAACTCTTTTCATGCTTGCTTGAATTGTGTGATGATTGCTTGACTTGTCCTAAAATAGCTAAAATCTGCCAAGAACTAAAATTGGGAAAAGGTTAAGTTTTTATTTTGTCAAGTAGTCTAATCACCCCCCCTCTAGACATACTTTCGATCCTACAAGTGGTATCAGAGCATTGGTCTCCATTTGCTTGATCTCCATAGCTTTTGGTGGTCATAGCCTTGGTTTCACAACCTAGGAGAGTATGGCATCTAGCGAGGGAAATTATCACCGTAGAGGTCCTTACTTTGATGGTACTAATTTTGCTAGTTGGAAGCATAAAATGAAAATGCATATTCTTGGACATAACCCCACTGTTTGGGCTATTTTGTGTGTTGGTTTGCAAGGTGACTTCTTTGATGGGAGAGAACCAAACCGTGAAGATACCGCGGATGAGTTGAAGATGTTGCAGTACAATGCTCAAGCTTGTGATATTCTCTTCAACAGATTATGCCCCGAAGAATTCAACAAAATCAGCCGCCTTGAGAATGCAAAGGAAGTTTGGGACACTTTGATTGATATGCACGAAGGTACCGACTCCGTCAAGGAATCCAAGTTGGATGTGCTTCAAAGCCAACTTGACAAGTTCAATATGAAGGATGGTGAAGGTGTCGCTAAAATGTACTCTAGGCTTGCTCTCATCACAAATGAGATTGCCGGCTTAGGAAGTGAAGAGATGACCGATAGATTCATCATCAAGAAGATCCTAAGAGCCTTGGATGGAAAATATGATACCGTGTGCACATTGATCCAAATGATGCCCAATTACAAAGATCTCAAGCCAACGGAAGTGATTGGAAGAATTGTTGCTCATGAGATGTCACTTAAGGATAAAGAGGAACTTCACAACAAGTCAAGTGGTGCCTATAAAGCCTCATGTGAAGCCCCTACATCATCAAGTGAGAAACAAGACTTCAATGAAGAATTGAGCTTAATGGTGAAGAACTTCAACAAGTTCTACAAGAGTAGAAGCAAAGATAGAAGCTCCAAGTCAAGGTCCTACAATGACAAAAGATCTTCTAGTCGAGAGAGAAACTGTTACAATTGTGGAAGACCCGGACACTATTCCAATGAGTGTACGGCTCCCTACAAGAGAAGAGAAGATTCTCCAAAAAGAAGAAGCAAAGGATCACCACCAAGAGAGAGAAGGAGTAGAGATGATCGTTATGAACAAAGATACTCACGGAGAAGCAAGGATTCGGAAAGGAAGGAAAAATCATCAAGGAGCTACACAAGACGAAGACATCAAGCTCATGTTGGTGAATGGGTATCCCGCTCCGACTCCGACAGCCACTCCGAGAGAAGTTATCACTCCGACTCCGAAGATACTCAAGATGAAGGTGTTGCCGGTCTAGCACTTGTGTCAACCAACTCCTACGACATATTTGACTCACCAAATGAAGGAATTGGAAGATGCTTCATGGCCAAAGGTCCTAAGGTAACACACTGATTTCAATAGTGATGAAGATGACTTGTGAGGTGATGATTTGCTTGGTGACAACTCTAGTGATGAATACTATGATGAAAGACCAATTAATCATGCTAATCAAGATAAAACGAATGACAATGATAAGGAGAAGATTGAGGCTCTAACTAAAGAACTAAAAACTCTTAAGTTAGCTCATGACACTATCTTCGAAGATCATCGAGAACTTTTAAGAGCTCATGAGAAGCTACGCTTTGAAAAGCTTAATCTTGAGCAAGAGCATGAGTTCTTAAAGGCAATCAATGATGATCTCCGCAAGAAAAGTTCTTCTTACATTGCCAAGCGTTTACTCTTATCCACTTACATGCCTCAAGTCAAATCTAACAAGAAAGATTCTTCCGCTAGTAGTAACAATGATCATGCTAAATCCAATATTGTTGCTTCTTGTAGTTCTCTTGATTACACTAATGATTCTCTTAGCCAAGTTACACTTGATCAAGAAAATAGCTTATTGAAGGGAATTATAGAGAAAGGAGTGTACAAAAGCCTTGCCGGGAGTAAGCAATTCGAGGAAATTGTGCGCAAGCAAGGAATGCACTGGAAGAATCAAGGTATTGGGTTTGAACGAAAGTTCAATGCCAATGGAGTTGAATGGGAAGAAGATCAATACCCCAAGACAAAGTTTGTCCCTCAACAAGAGAAGTTTTTCAAGGGGACACAAGCTCAAGATGATCTTCCACCACAAGACTACGAGCAAAAAGGCAAGGACAAGCTTCAAGAGGAAATTGATGCATTTGAAGAAGCTCCTAAGACCTTAGTCAAGTGGATTCCCAAGACTACCTCAAGTTCCACTTCATCAAGTACGACTACAACTCCAAGGATTCCCATCAAGATGATGTGGATCCAAAAGAAGGAGAACTAGAGAGTTCTTGAGGGTGACTCCGCCAACATACTTCACTCTTATCATTTTGGCAAGAACAAGTGCAATCAACTTCCACATCTTGCACTAGTTCAAGGAGTCACAAACCCTCTTGTTGGTAAGACAAGGGACAAGGTAACCTAAAAGTTTTCATGGACATCATCTTTTGTGTGCATCACTCTATGTCTATGGATATCCTTGTTTGTTCCTTGTGGGACTAACCCATGTAGGTATTGAAAGTGCAATTCACTCAAATGGATAGCTCCAAGAGATCTACATCAACATTGAGCATCCACATCTTCAATGTCTACATGAAGTCATCATCGACAAAACCCAAGGTTAGTTCATCCCTCTTAGGGGGGATATCACATCTAGGGGGAGCTTTACTCTAAGACTGAGCTAAAGCAACTCTAAAGATGTGAACAAAACAATGCTTTATGTAAAAGTGGTAACCCCACTTGAGCTTAAACGATGAGTATGACCTATGATCAAGTGTTCTCACTTGACTCCTAAGTCAATATACTCATATATAGATGACCTGGTCATCACAAATTGCTTGATAGATGCTAGAATTGGTTGTGCATGCTTTGCCACATATTTCATTTGCTATCTTATTGTGTGAGCATGCTGATTGCATATTTTACTCATTCGAGGACATCCACTTGTTGCTTTGATTGTTCGGCTTTATCTTCTTTTGCCAAGTGGATGGACAAGAATGCCTAAGAACCTCCTCTAGCTATCTTTGCTTTTCTCGTCTCAAACTCTATTCATGCTGCATCACAAAATTTGATCAAGTCAGATTCGAACCACTCTGTGTGAGGAGCGCTCGGAGTCCCCGATTCATCATAGACTTAAACTTCCAAAACCTCTTTATGATTCTCGGTCTGACTGATACTCCACTTTCGGTCCTACCGAGATCATTAAGTTGATCTAAGTTTTCAATCTCGGTGCAACTGATTTGAACCTTTCGGTCTCACCGAGTTTCAGTAACTGCACGCAGTTATGAATCTCGGTGCCACCGAGTTGTTCAACTCGGTCACACCGACAGGGTCGGGCTATATATAGTCACGGGCAAAATTTGGTAATTTCTCCGAACCCCTTCGCCCGCGCGATAGCCTGCTCTGCCCCCGAGGTCTCCGGATCGTCTTCTCGCCGCCAGCAGCCTCCAGTCGCTGGTCTCTGTCGCCGTCAACGGGATTTCTGCCCAGCCATTGCCGCCGTAGCAAGTCCCCGCCGAACTAGGGTATGGACTTGATCTTTGTGCTATTCCTCAATCTGATTCCTAGCACATTGTGATCACATTGTTTCTGGCCACGTTTGATAAACTTCTATCCACTCAAAATGCTCATAGATTAGGTTTGATTCGAAAATTCTAGGTTTAGGTTTCCGCCGAAACCATCTCGGACCCACTGAGTTGAAAAACTCGGTCCCACCGATTTGGCTTATGTCATTGCACAAGTAAAACTCGGTCTGACCGAGAATTACTATCCGTGTGACCGATTTTTGAACTCAGTGAAACCCTAGCAGTCTCGGTGCCACCGAACTGTGACTCGGTCTGACCGAGTTCACTAGTTTAGGTTCCAAAACTGCTTCGGTATCACCGAGTTTGAAAATCGGTAGATCCGAGATGATTTCAGTGGGAAACTAAAACTAAGTTTTTGGATCATTCTTTTTGCAAAAATCTCTGCATTTTGTGATGCTCATCCACTCTATCTCCTCTGTAATCTATTCACAGGGTCAGCAGTCAGTTTGCAACATGTCAGACCAGAGTGACAGCCAAAACTTGTCAGAGCAGCAAGTGCAGTTGAGTGAGGGCACTAGCCCCTCAAGTTCCTCAGATGATGGCAGTAGGAGCACACCCAGCAACCTGCCTAAAGCTGCCACGAGACAAAGGAAGAAGAAAACCTCAGATTCTGAAGATGAGGACTATGTGGCAGAGGAAGAGGCCACCTCCAAGAGAGTTGAGCCAGCTCAAGGCTCAAAGCCAGGCCTGAAAATCAAGAGGCCAGCAGGCAGGCAACCCATGTCAAAGGCTAGAGCCTCAACTGAGAAGCCTGCTCCCATTGAGCCCGTTGCAGCTGAGGGCAAGAAGAGGAAAGAAAGAGTGAAGAAGACTGTAGCCAGAGTGCTTGGGAAAGCCTCCATCATGGTAGAAGAGGAGGAGGAAGAAGAGGCAGCTGCACCAGCGCCCAAGGCAGCCAAACTTATGGGAGATGCCATAAGGTCAGGGGGAGCTGCATCCAAGCCCAAGGAAGCACCTAAGGCTGCATCTAAGCCTAAGAGTGCACCAAAGAGAAACACAAGAAGCATCCCAGCCACTGAGAAGAACAAGGCCCCAGTACCCGAGACTGTTGCAGAGGAAGAGGAAGAGAGTGTCCTTCGGAAGCTCAAGCCCAAGATCCCAGACCACAACGATGCTCATCCTGTGGCTGAGGATATGAAGCTCAGGAGAGACTCAGGGCTCAGGAAGTGGAGAGAAGCAGATCCATATGCTTCTAGGAGAAGGACTGCAGTGGACTACAGATTTCATACCAAGGAGCAGCAAGATTTCTATGAGACAGTGCTACTTGACAAGAAGCCAATCGTATGTGACATGAGATGGGTCGACTGGACCTATATCAAGGACAATGAAGAGTACTACCCAGGAGTTCAGGACAGCTTCAAGGCGTGTGGAGTAGAGGACTTTGTTGGGCAGAAGCTCACAAAGTGGAACGAGGAACTCATCATGCAGTTCTACTCCACAGCTCACTTTTATCCAGATGGGAGGATTACATGGATGTCTGAGGGTACGAGGTACCACTCTACTGTTGAGGAATGGGCGAAGCTGATCAATGCCCCAGAGGAGCAAGCAGATGACTTGGACATTTATGCCAAGAAAAAGATGGACCACAACTCCATGTCCAACATGTACAAGGAGATTCCGAATGAAGCACTTGACACGTTCAAGTTTGGCTCAGTGCATTATCTGCTCTCAGGATTGCCTACGATCAACTGGATCCTTAGGCACACCCTTCTGCCCAAGTCTGGAGATCACAAGATGATCAGAGGTCACGCGATCAATTTGCTTCATGTTTTTGACGTGCCTCAAAAATTCAAAGTTATGAGCCTCATAGTGGAAACGATCAAAAGGACTGCGGCAGATCAGAAAAGGAGGTGTGGATATGCCCCTCAGATTCAGGAGCTCATCAACTCCAAGATGGGCACAGGCGTATATTTGTTGGATAAGGAACACCTGCCCATCCGCCCAGATTTCGAGAACAATGAAGTTGTGATGACAGAGAATGAACCATCATCTGCCCATGCACAAGCTCAGAAGGAGAAAGCTGCCAGGATGCCTACTCAAGCGGAGGCATCTGATTACTTCCTGAAGACCAAACAAGAGCAGCTCAGTTACTTGATTGCGTCCACCCTGCGGATTGAGCAGAGTATAGCCACCCTGACTTAGAACCAGGCGAGCTTAGAGAGGATCATGGAACAAAGATTCTATGACTTGGACATCAAGGTGACAGAGATACAGACTGCCGTGGAGCAGCTCCAGGACGACATGATTGAGAGGAGAGGCAGGACCACGACTCATGCTTTTGCGAGGGTGCCACGAGGTCCGAGGTCGTCTGCACTGCCAGTTGCTGACACCAGAGCTACAACGTCTGCACCAGCCACAGCCTCCGTTCCACCAGCTCCAGCATCCACTTCAGCCTCGACTCCGACCACGTCTACCGAAGGCTTTGTCATTGGAGTGCTCCGGACTCCACCACCTCCTGAAGATCAAGCCTGAGCGTCGATCTAGTGCTATGCATTTTCTAGGAACTTTTTGGTAACTTGTTGCCAAAGGGGGAGAAGATGTATAGATCATAGGCTTCGAGAGCGAGAGAGAGTGTTGCTTTTCTCTCTTGCTTTATTTGGTGGTTTTTCAAACCTTGTTTGCTTGTGTGTGAGATACTACATCCTTATGCTTGTGAGACATCGATGATCATGTGTTTGATCATAAGCTACACTTAATGTTTGCTTAATGCTTGCTTAAATATTACCATTCTATCTATCGTTTGTGATCATTCACTATTCTTGGTGATGAGTGCATGCATTTCAATCTCATCATTTTGAGCGCTCCACCAAGATGTATGTGACATGGAAGAGTAACCCATGACTCTAACTCATTGTGCATTTGCAGTCCAAAGCAAATTTTAAATATGCACAAATTTAGGGGGAGCTCTTACTTATCACATACTTCTCAAAACGACGATATATTTCATGCTTATTATCTTTTGTCGAAGCTTTGATCTATATGTTGTCATCAATTACCAAAAAGGGGGAGATTGAAAGTGCAACTATCCCGAGGTGGTTTTGGTAATTCATAACAACATATAGCTCATTGAGCTAATACTATTCCAAGATAATTATTTCAGGAAAGCTCAATGATTGGCATGGCATGGATGTGAAAGTGGAACCCTCAAAATGCTAAGGACAATGGATTGGCTCCAGCTCAAAAGCTCAAGACTCTTCATTTTATATTTTAGTGATCCAAGATCACATTGAGTCCATAGGAAAAGCCAATACTATTAAGGAGGGATGAGGTGTTGCTTAATGAGCCTCTTGCTTCATGTGCTTAGTGATATGCTCCAAAAACCCTCAACTACTTTCCCATATCCACATATTACCTAAACTCTAAGCCAAACTCGGTCCTACCGATTCTTCCTATCCGGCGCCACCGAGTTTCACTTGTCATTAGCCACTGCCAAACCCTAGCAATTCGGTTCTACCGATAAGGATCTCGGTCCCACCGAGATGGGGTTGCAAACTCTCTGTTTCCCTTTCGTAACTTTTCGGTCCCACCGAAAGAGCGAATCGGTCCCACCGAGATTGCAATGTAAACTCAGTGTTTCCCCTTTGTAACTTTTCGGTCTCACCGAGTTCCACTCGGTCTCGCCGAAAGAGCAAATTGGTCCCACCGAGTTTGCCTGACCAACTCTCTGGTTAGCTAATTACCAAATTCGGTCTCACCAAGTTTGTGTAATTGGTCTCACCGAGATTACGTTATGCCAAACCCTAACTGAATCGGTCCTACCGAGTTGCATGTCAGTCCCACCGAAATTCCTAATGGTCACTAGGTTTACTATTTTGGTCAGACTGAGTTTTCTGATTCGGTCCCACCGAGATTGGTAAATTGTGTGTAACGGTTGGATTTTGTGTGGAGGCTATATATACCCCTCCACCTCTTTCTCATTTAGTGAGAGAGCCATCAGAACACACACATCAGTCCAACGCATATGTTCTGAGAGAGAACCACCTACTCATGTGTTGAGACCAAGACATTCCATTCCTACCATATGAATCTTGATCTCTAGCCTTCCCAAGTTGCTTTCCACTCAAAATCTTCTTTCCACCAAATCCAAATCCTATGAGAGAGAGTTGAGTGTTGGGGAGACTATCATTTGAAGCACAAGAGCAAGGAGTTCATTACCTACACACAATTTGTTACTTCTTGGAGAGTGGTGTCTCCTAGATTGGCTAGGTGTCACTTGGCAGCCTCCGACAAGATTGTGGAGTTGAACCAAGGAGTTTGTAAGGGCAAGGAGATCGCCTACTTCGTCAAGATCTACCGCTAGTGAGGCAAGTCCTTCGTGGGCGATGGCCATGGTGGGATAGAAAAGGTTGCTTCTTCGTGGACCCTTTGTGGGTGGTTGCTTCTTCGTGGACCCATCGTGGGTGGAGCCCTTCATGGACTCACGCAACCGTTGCCCTTGGGTGGAGCCCTGTGTAGACTCGCGCAACCGTTACCCTTTGTGGGTTGAAGTCTCCATCAACATGGATGTAGGATAGCACCACCTATCCGAACCACGGGAAAAACATCCGTGTATCCAATAGCGTTTGAATTCTCCAAACCCTTCCCTTTATATTCTTGCAAGTTGCATGCTTTACTTTCCGCTGCCCATAAACTCTTTGCATGCTTGCTTGAATTGTGTGATGATTGCTTGACTTGTCCTAAAATAGCTAAAATCTGCCAAGAACTAAAATTGGGAAAAGGTTAAGTTTTTATTTGGTCAAGTAGTCTAATCACCCCCCTCTAGACATACTTTCGATCCTATAGAGGCCTTGGTGGCCATTATGGCCGATTACCCTGGGCTGCTCCCAGCTTCGCAGGTAACTGAGACCAAAGTCCCAACATTTTGAAAAGGATTCATCCGTGTGCACTTTGCTTACCGTATACCAACAGTGTTTTACAGGGGAGGCCCTCAGGACGTCATGCTGAGCCCGCGGCGACTAGCCAGGAAGGGGCTGCGAGGCCGGGCAGGCCGAAAAGAAATGCAGTCCGGACTGAGACACTGGCGCAGCGGTATGGCGCGCCACCTCACTCCATGGTATCATTTTTAAAGGCATATTAACGCTCGTGCTTTCTTAGGAAGAAGAACGCTGGCCAGACTATATCCGGAGACGTCGCCAATCATGCCTCCACCAGTCAGGCTCCAAGGCTGGACCCGAAAGCGGGAGCGAATACGAGGCGCATGCCGGATGCTCCTCCAACAGAGGATGCAGACAGAATGTCCGCCACAATTTCTGAGGTGGAGAGCGCCATGAACCACAGGCGTCACCGAGCCGTTCTCCGTGACGCTTGTTTCTCCCAGGAGGCATTTGACGCCTTTAAATCGTGAGACGCGTACCTCCGTGCTGCTCAGAATGGTCTAGCCAGAGGCACGGACGAATATGTAAAGGATATAAAGGTGAGAGAATTTGATGATTATATATAGTAGTAGCCCCTGAGACTTGAAACAGTTAGAATAATTGATTTAAGGATCATTTGTTATGCAGGTTCTTATAGAAAAGAATACCCAATTGTCCCATGAGCTTGAAGAGTGTAAGGCCCAACTTCAGGACGCACTGGCCGCCGAAGAGAAGTCCAAGAAGACCCCCTCTGGTAACACATATTTAAAATGATAGATACCGTATAGAGTGTGGCATATGTTCACATCTGACAACAAATATTGCAGATGACGCCGGAGGAAATCCGGATGAGCAACATCTCTTACGCCGGCTAAAGGCAGGCGAGAGCATGCTTACGAGGGTTAGGCAGGAGAAAAATAACCTCCAGGATGCCAACACCCAGCTGGGCGTGGAACTAAAGGACGTTCATGCCCAACTGTCGGACTCCGTGAAGGAGAATCAGCGGCTTCGACGCGGCATTTTCAGTAAGTGCTTGAACGAACTTGTTAAAAAGAGTTCGGCGAAGAAGCCTGCTAACAGAGTTATGTCTGTAGGTATGCTGACGGGTCGTCCCGCGGATGAGATGCCCGGGTCTGCAGGTGATCTTCTACCAGAGTTGTCGCAACTTCACGAACGGGTTCGGCAAGTGATGCGAGGTGTTGCCCAGGCCTTATGGCCATCCGACTCCATGCCTGAAGGTCTTGGAGAGCTTGCGGAGAAGCTTAAGGGAGCGCGTCGGCGCTTCTGATTATGGAAGATATCGGCCCTCCATCAAGGTGCCAGGGAAGCCTGGGCCATGGTGAAGACACGGTATACCAAGGCTGACCCAAATCACATGGCCGAGGTCGGACCTGTGGGGCCTGATGGGAAAGAGATCTCTGTGAGCTTAGTGTACGGGCAAGTAGAATTGGCCGCAAAGTATTCCCAATAGGACTATAGACTAGACAGCTTGTTGGATGGTATAGAAGAGGAATTTAACCAGTCAAATTGACTATGTAATTAAATTGACATGTATAATGCCTTCTAGCCGGATTGTAGATCATTTGTCATGGCGGACCTTCCGCTTCAACCTCGGGACCCGATAGTCCGGAGTGTATCCGAATACCCTCTCGGTTATGTCAGAACCGGGGCATGCATGGAAACCAGGCGTAGGGGTCATTAGTGATTGAACAGACAAGTGCCCAACTAGTTATGTTATATTACATGGTTAGTAAGAAACATCTTCCAGGGAGAATAGTTCCGTTAGGGGTTCCTTTCCCTGGGTTCGCATGCCCTAAAGTGCACGTCCGGACTGCGAAAAGAGACGCAGAAAAGAGCATCTGGGGTACATATATAAATAAGTAAAAAATCATCTTTTGTTCACCGACCGAATATTCCCTTAAGAACACTAGCTTTCGGCTTCACCTAGTCTGAGGTACACATCCGGCTAACCCGGCAGTAACAATCGCAGAGGTGCTCCCCTTATGCCCTAGCCGAATTAAAGGGAACGTAAGGCATAAATACAAGAGTAAGGCAACCCGGCTTAGCCAAAACTTAAGTCATATCGATGCATACAATGGTGAATAAAAGGTACATGCGGAAGAATGACACATGTGCTCAGCATGAAGCCCGTATAGATAAATAAGCTTCTGTGAGAGAAGCCCCCGGGTATAATGAGCGCGGATATCGCGTCCGTTGTGCGCAAATAAGGCACAAATTGGCCCTTAAAGGCTGTGAGAGAAAAGAAGGGGAGAAGGAGAGAAATAAAAGACAGATAGTAAAAAGTGGACAGAGGAAGGAGACGAACACAGAGTCCGGCGCTAGGCGTAGAATCTTCGGAGTCTGGTTGCGTTCCATGGGTTCGGCTCAAGTCGATTATCCGATGCATCCCGCAGACGGTATGCTCCACCAGTCATAACTTGGTCAATAATGAAGGGACCCTCCCATTTGGGCTTTAGTTTGTCCTTTTTCTTCTCCGGCAGGCGTAGAACTAACTCGCCAACGTTATAGGTTTTGGCCCGTACTTCTCTGCTTTGGTATCTTCGAGCCTGCTGTTGATAGAATGCGGAACGGGCTTTTGCCACGTCACGCTCCTCCTCCAGGGCGTCCAAACTATCCTGCCGATCGAGCTCGGCCTCTCTTTCTTCGTACATGCGCACTCGAGGTGAGTCATGAATTATGTCACAGGCCAGAACCGCCTCTGCGTCGTATACCATAAAAAATGGTGTGTATCTGGTAGTGTGATTCGGCGTGGTCTGCAGCCCCCAGAGTACGGAGGCGAGCTCCTCTACCCAGTGCGTGTTAGATTCCTTTAGGGACCGCACTAGTCTGGGTTTGATGCTGCTCATGATAAGACCATTTGCTCACTCGACTTGACCGTTAGTTTGTGGGTGATAGACGGAAGCATAATCGAGCTTGATGCCCATGTTTTTGCACCAGAGTTTTACCTCGTCGGCCGTGAAGTTCGTGCCGTTATCTGTGATGATGCTGTGGGGGACGCCATAACGGTGTAAAACCCCGGATATAAAGTCTATCACCGGTCCGGATTCGGCTGTTTTAACAGGTTTGTCTTCTATCCATCTGGTGAATTTATCCACCATGACCAGCAAGTATTTCCTCTTGTGGGTTCCCCCTTTAACGGGTCCAACCATGTCGAGCCGCCAGACCACGAAGGGCCAGGTAATGGGGATTGTTTGGAGGGCGGTGGGTGGCATATGGCTTTGGTTTGCAAAAAGCTGGCAACCAACGCAGCGTTGGACTAAGTCCTGAGCGTCTGCCCAGGCCGTCGGCCAATAAAACCTATATGGAAGGCCTTGCTTACAAGGGCCCGGGCTGCAGCGTGGTGGCGTCCGAGTCTGGCATGAATTTCAGCCAGAAGCTTCCGCCCTTCCTCTTCGGAGATGCACCTTTGAAGGACTCCGGTGGTGCTTTTCTTATAAAGCTCTCCCTCATGGATCTTATAGGCTTTAGATTGCCGCACTATGCAGCGTGCCTCATTTTGGTCCTCGGGGAGTTCTTGCCTAGTTAGGTAAGCCAAGAATGGTTCTGTCCATTATAACGTGGGCTGATGATGTTATTTCGGTGGCAGAGCCTCCGATTATGTCAGAGTGTTCGGTATCGGGCATTGCGGTTGGGTCCGGGCTGTTATTGCTGGGTTCCCCTTCCCATACCACGAATGGCTTGAACAGCCTCTCCAAAAAGATGTTGGGGGACTGCATCGCGTTTTGCACCGATGCGTGCGAGGACATCTGCCGCCTGATTGTGTTCCCGGGCTACATGGTGAAATTCGAGCCCCTCGAACCGAGCTGACATTTTTAGGACGGCGTTGCGATAGTCCGCCATTTTCGGATCCTTGGCATCAAAGTCTCCGTTTATTTGGGATATTGCAAGGTTCGAATCCCCCCGCACCTCTAGGCATTGAATGCCCATGGATATTGCCATCCGGCGACCATGTAAAAGGGCCTCATATTCGGCTGGGTTGTTGGAGTCCGTATACAATATCTGGAGTACATATTGAACTGTATCTCCGGTTGGGGACGTCAAAACGATGCTAGCCCCCAGACCAGCCAACATTTTGGAGCCGTCGAAGTGCATGATCCAGTAGGAATACGCGTCGTAGTCTTTAGGGGCCAGTACTTGCGACTTAATGGCTCGCCGCGGCTTGTAAGTTATGTCGAATGGGAGGAGCTCAATGACCCATTTGGCAATCCGGCCCATGGCGTCGCGGTTGTTTATATTATCATTAAGTGGCACTTCCGAGGCTACTGTTATCGAACACTCTAGAAAGTAGTGTCGCAGTTTCCGGGATGCCATGAATACCGCGTATGCTATCTTTTGATAATGCGGGTACCGTGACTTGCATGGAGTAAGGACAGTGGATACATAGTAGACCGACTTTTGAAAGGGGGATTTATGTCCGTCTGTTTCTCGTTTGACGACGAGCACTGCGCTCACAACTTGATGGGTTGCCGCAATGTATAACAGTAATGGTTCGCCAACGTTTAACGTGGCCAGGACTGGGTTGGTTGCTAATATGGTTTTTATTTCTTCCAACCCGGCTGTGGCGGCATCCGTCCACTCGAAGTGTTCGGTGCGCCGTAGGAGGCGATAAATGGGTAATGCCTTTTCTCCCAGGCGGGAGACAAAGCGGCTTAGAGCCGCCACACATCCGGTTAATTTCTGGATTTGTTTGAGGTCTGTTGGGATATCCAACTATGACAGAGCTTGGATCTTGGCCAGATTTCCTTCAATTCCTCTGCCGGATACAATGAAGCCCAGGAGCTCTACGGCAGGCACGCCGAAAACGCATTTTTCCGGGTTGAGCTTGATGTCATATGTTCGGAGGTTATCGAATGTGAGTCTCAAGTTGTCTACTAGAGAGTCGACATGCTTGGTTTTGACCACCACATCATCTACGTATGCCTCCACTGTTTTGCCGATCTGGTTTGCCAGACATGTCCGAATCATGCACTGATATGTTGCGCCGGCGTTTTTGAGCCCAAAGGGCATTGTGTTGAAGCAGAAGGGTCCGTATGGTGTGATGAATGCCGTTGCGGCTTGGTCGGGCGCCGCCATCTTAATTTGGTGGTAGCCGGAGTATGTGTCGAGGAAACACAATGAGTTGTGTCCTGCGGTAGCATCGATAATTTGATCGATGTGGGGGAGGGGGAAGGGATCCTTTGGGCAGGCCTTGTTGAGGTCCTTGAAATCGACGCACAGGCGCCATGATTTAACCTTCTTTGGTACCATCACCAGGTTTGCTAGCCAGTCCGGGTGTTTTATTTCTCTAATGAATCCGGCCTCCAATAACTTGGCTAGTTCCTCTCCCATAGCTTGTCTCTTAGATTCAGAGAAATGCCGAAGAGCCTGCTTGACCGGCTTGAATCCTTTTAGGATGTTGAGGCTATGCTCGGCCAGCCTGCGTGGGATTCCTGGCATATCTGAGGGATGCCAGGCGAATATGTCCCAATTCTTGCGCAGGAAATCTCGTAGTGCAGCGTCCACGGTGGGGCTTAACCGTGCCCCGATAGTGGCTGTTTTTGTAGGGTCCGTTGGATGGACTTGGATTTTGACTGTTTCATCCGCTGGTTTAAAGGAGGTAGACTTGGATCTCTTATCAAGTAGCACGTCGTCCCTATCCACCGTGGAGCGCAGCGCAGTCAGTTCCTCGGCCGTGAGGGCTTCGGATAATGCCTTGAGGGCCAATGCGGCTGTCTTGTTTTCAGCGCGGAGTGCTGTGTCCGGATCGCTAGCGAGAGTGATGATTCCGTTGGGCCCAGGCATTTTGAGCTTCATGTACCCGTAATGGGGTATGGCTTGGAAGATTGTGAACGCCTCCTGCCCTAGAAGGGCGTGGTATCCGCTATTGAACGGGGCCACTTGGAACGTAATCTCTTCGGACCTGTAATTCTCCGTCGTGCCGAACACCACATATAGTGTGATTTTGCCTATACAGCGCGCTTCTCGACTGGGGATTATTCCTCTAAAGGTTGTGCTGCTTCGCTCGATGCGGTTCTAGTCTATTTCCATTTTTTGAAGGGTTTCCTCGTAGATGAGGTTTAATCCGCTGCCGCCGTCCATGAGCACCTTGGTGAATCGAAGGCCGTCCACGATTGGACTGAGGACCAATGCAGCTAGTGCTCGGGCTGTTTGGAACTTAGGTTCATCACTGACATTGAAGGTAATAGCCGTGTCACTCCATGGATTTAATGTTGCCACATGGTAGATTTCGGCAAGGCTGTGGAGCGTTCTCTTTTGCCTATTATTTGATGCGAAGGTCTCAAAGACTGATAATACCGTATTGTTATCCCTGGGATGGTGCTCTGTGGCCTCTGGGATGAGAATATCCTTGCCACTTTTGGCTACCTGCCGGAGTATCCAACATGCTCTAAGGCTATGTGTTGGTGTGGCACCTTCTGTACTATGAATTTTGCAGGGTCCGTTGAGCCATCCCTCCAGTACGGTTCCATGCCCTGTAGAGGGTTTTTGCTTTTTGGTAGTTGACCCGGGTGTATTGTGATAATGCACCCTTTTATTTCGGACTGGGTTTCTATTCAGGGCCGGATTATCCCAAAAGTTTGTTTCGGTTTTCCACGCACTTTCCATCGCACAGTACTTTCGTACTATGGACACCAAGTCAGCGAAGCGTGTTATCTCACGGCGATGTATGGCATTAAGGATACCCTTGTTCGTGTAATTATTGCAGAAAAATAGGATTGCGTCTTCCTCGCGACAGTCCTTAACCTTGTTCATCGCAAGGAGGAATCTAGCCCAATAGTGATGTACTATTTCCCGGGGCTCTTACCTGATGTGGGAAAGATCACTTATGTTTGGGTGGGTGGGTGGAATTGAATCTGAACCCTTACCCGATCTGGGATCCAGGGGCCGAGGAGTTTCCAATTTTGGAAGTTCCGGTTCCGGGGTGTTACCCGATAATCCTGGCCCGCTGCCTGACTCTAAGTTCAGGGATTGGATGTTGTCCTCCTGCGAACGGGCATCCAGGTCGGAGAGCTCGGGAATCCGGACATAATTGGTCCTCAAGATAGAGGAAAGGTCGCCGCATTGTTCCTCCACCACTGCAATATGATGGGTGACCGGTGGAGAGTTAATCTCCCTTAGATCGGGTTTAAGCCCAATCTGATCATAGTCCGTAGCGACTCCCAGGGCGGCGATGCGATCCAAGAGCTCATTTAAGGAGACGAGCTCCATTGGATACATCTATTCGGTGAGTGCCGATTCGACGTGGAGGCTGTTTTCCATGACCCGAGAAGTCATCGTTGGTGCGGCGGCTGAACAGGCGGTCATGATGAAACCGCCTAGCCGGAGAGTGTGCCCGACAGCCAAAGCTCCCCCAACAGTAGTACCGTCTTTAAAGACGAAACGAGACATCCTTCCTTCTGGCGACGGCACAGTGGAACTCTCAGTGAAAGCACCAATGTCGGTGTCAAAACCGGCGGATCTCGGGTAGGGGGTCCCGAACTGTGCGTCTAGGCGGATGGTAGCAGGAGACAAGGGACACGATGTTTTTACCCAGGTTCGGGCCCTCTCGATGGAGGTAAAACCCTACTCCTGCTTGATTAATATTGATGATATGGGTAGTACAAGAGTAGATCTACCACAAGATCAGAGAGGCTAAACCCTAGAAGCTAGCTTATGGTATGATTGTTGTTATTGTGTCCTACGGACTAAACCCTCTGGTTTATATAGACACCGGAGGGGGCTAGGATTACACAGATTCGGTTACAAGGAAGGAGATCTACATATCCGTATAGCCAAGCTTGCCTTCCACGCCAAGGAGAGTCCCATCCGGACACGGGACGAAGTCTTCAATCTTGTATCTTCATAGTCCAATAGTCCGGCCAAAGGTTATAGTCCGGCTGTCCGGATACCCCCTAATCCAGGACTCCCTCACTCGTCGTAAGGGGTTACGCCGATGCTAGTTTCCAAACCGACAGAGATGATTGTCGATCACAGTCCGGATTCGTGTACGTCATGAACGGAGGAGCAGTGAGCTGGATGAGTTCCAAGCAAGATACGGGTGCCGATTCTACTACAGAAGCTGAATACATTCCGGCTTGTGAAGCTGCAAAGGAAGGTGTTTGGATCCGGAACTTTCTGGATGATCTTGGTATTTTCCCAGCCTCGGTAAAACTGTTGGACCTTTATTGTGATAATTCTGGTGCCATCGGACAAGCCAAGGAGCCGAGGAATCACCACAAGGTCAGACACATAGATCGGAAATATCACCTGATACGAACGATCGTAAAGAGTGGTGATGTAGAGTTATGCAAAATTCACACGGATGGAAATGTTGCGGATCCGTTGACTAAGCCGCTTCCACAACCCAAGCATGAGGGGCACGTTAGAGCTATGGGCATTCAATGTCTATTTGATTGACTCTAGTGCAAGTGGGAGACTGTTGGAGATATGCCCTGGAGGCAATCATGTATGATGATATTTCCTATGTGTTTATGAATAAAGATAGTCCTTGGACATTATCAATGGTGTGTATCAGCAAGTACGTGACTTATTTGTGGGACTATGCATTGTATGATGACTGTCCTAAAAGGTCCCTAATCGAAAGGGTTGTGTGGACGCGTAGCCAACTAGACTAGCATATGACACGGTCGATGGCTTGGTCTCACTAGCCATGGAGCATTGGATGCTAACCGGATAATATGGACTTGGAAGGATCTGGTCGGATTCGACGTAGTCGGATCCGAGTCGAGATAAGGGCCAAGTCGGACAGACCCAACTATGAGACACAGCGATATGTCATCTGTGAGTCTCTAGTACAACATATATTATATGTCCTAAGACCTGAGCTAACGCATTTACTCGGCACGTACTAGGATTTTTGGGGAGCGCACTCACGCGACTGCTGGCAGTGACGACTTCCCCAATGACGACTTCTTCCCCGACCTCGGCATCCTTATCCTAAATGACATGGCCGACAACCTCAACGCCAGCGGTGCTGCTCATGCTGCACCGTATGTGATGCTATCCTTCTTGTTCGAGATCGTGGTAGAATTCATATTTCTAGTATGTGCCCTAGATGTGATATGTTCATCTACTATGCTAGTTCGCATGATTAGTTTAATCTCTGCTAGTGCTATCATGATTTATTTTCTGTTTATTCAGATTAAATCTCGTAGTAATTTGCTCATATTCCCAACACTGCATGATTCTTTTCTCCTGATGATTAATATATGTTGATGACCTTTGGTCGAGTAGGATATTGACCTCCTTCACTGTCACTCTCAAATAATACTCCTGTTTTGTATATGTGTTAAGACGAGAGTTGTTCAACAGAAATCCTATTTGTATCTCAGGCAGTTGTTCCAAAATCACATTTTTCACTTTCAGTAACAATACCATGTGGTGATTTATAATCTTCAAGTTTGTGTCGAGCGTTGGGTAGACCAATGAGTACAACTCCTCCTACTTCCGGGTGTTATGATCGCACGTATTTGCATCATGAACGCATAATACCCGCACCGTTTCAAATTATTTGAAGTTTTAGGTTTGTCCTGACTCAAATGTTTTTTTCCTAATAATAAAGCAGCTATCGCTTCTGGTCATATGTCATCGTAATTTCCCTCAAAGTTGTCATAAATTACCCACTATGCCACCCATAAGTGAAGAAAAAACAATTCATTTTTTCTTGAAATCATCCCGGTGCATGTACCCTCATCAAAACCATACATCTTGCAAAATGCTTCCCAATTTTTGCAACCAAAATGGGTTACGCTCTCAAAATTATATAGATTTACTTCAAAGTCCACATCGTGATGAGTCCTTAGGTGAATTTTCTTTGGTTCAGAAATTTCATGGTCTTCAAAATCCATCCTCTCCAAGATATAGCGTCTTGCATGGCATGGGATAAGCTATACTCGAATTGTAAAAGATGAAAATTACACGTTGAAATAGTTGAAGTCATGGTTAATTATGAAAATAACACTTGTCGTCGTTGTGTACCATTTCAACTTCGAAGGTCTCCTCGAGCTTAATGCTGAAGCGTCGATCATCGTCCAGGTGAGGCATGTCGCACAGACCTCGATCGTCGTGGCACCAGTCGCACTCCACCGGGAGACTTTCGTCGTCCGATGATGATGACGACATATCCTACGTTCATAATTCAAAACTACATCATTTCGGGTTTGTCGACACCGAGTCATCCTAAAAGCTAAGCTTTTATCATTTAGGGTTTGTCGACGCTGAGGCACCCTAAAAGCCTAAGCTTTCATCATTTAGGTTCTTATCAACACGGAGGCACCCTAAAAGCCAAGGTTTTATCATTTAGGGTTTGTCGACGTCGAGGCACCCTAAAAGCCTAAGCTTTCATCACTTAGGTTTTGTCGACGCCGAGGCACCCTAAAAGCCTAAGCGTACATCATTTAGGTTCTCATCGACACCGAGGCACCCTATAGAAGCGAAGTTAAGTTTTCATCATTTAGGGTTTATCGATGCCGAGGCAACCTAGGTTGGGCCTAATCACTTGGCACTAATCACTTGGATCTATTACCACCTATGTTGGGTTTATCATCTAGGGTTTATCGATGCTAACGAGAATTCTAAGTTGGGTCTAATCACTTGCTCTATTGCCACCTATGGTTTAATGCAGCAAGAATGGCGGGGCAGTTGATCCTACTTAACTAAGTACTAAGATACCCCGGCCGATGCATTAGTCGCAAGTACCCCATATGTCCTATTTTTAGCAAAGTCATGCTAAAATTCACGGAAAATTTCAGCATGACCTTTGCTGAAAATAGGACATATGGAGTACCCGAATTTGCCGGAACGGAAGTTAATCGACATTCCGGCAAACTCAAGGGCCTCTCGGGGTACCTGCAAATTCATTACCCCACCCCCACCCAGCTGCAACCCCACAACACCCCACAATATCATCACGACACGATGGTTAGAGACAAAACCCCCCAATATCATCAAAATACTCCAGTTATGAAGTAAAATTCCTGAAGTGTTCCAGGAGTAGAACCTGAAGTGTAGTCAGTGGCTTCACCTATGTGCATAAAAATCATAAAAATTCAAAATCATTTGAAACCTGATCACTAGTCATAAAAATTCAAAATCATTCAAAATCAAAATCTACTAATTAGTTCTTGTGCTCATCCAGTAGCAACATCTTTCATACATGATCAGTAGTCATGTACCAAATTTTTATTTAAACAGAATTTGCAAATCAACAAGAACTCTACTAGTTTCAGACTAGATTTACACTAAATACACTAGAGTATTTGACCAGTAGTCATGTGAACTCTTTGAATTTGTAAACACTTCCAGACTTGAGCATTGAGAGTTCACAATTGCAAAAAATGTCCCTTGTTCCTGAACTTGTATTGTACTCCATTCATTCAAGCAGAAAAAAACAATTATTGTTGATACTCATGTGCTTCTTTCCAAATAATTTTATTTATTCAGAGTTTGAGAAATTTTGAACAAAAAAAGAACGCAACATACAGACTGAATTTGATGTTCAAAAATAACTGATAGTAGCATGCTATGGTATAGATAAAGTTGGGTCATAGTAACACACAGTAACATTTCTGGAATCCAAATTGAAACAATAAATCACAGCTAGCTAGCAACTGAAAATCAAATTGGCACTTTCTCCAAACTCATACATGTCTTCTCTTTTTGTAGCATCAGCGCTCACCTCGATGGATTAACTGAATTTTCTACAAACACCAACTACTAGGGCACACAAAAGTTCTGAAATTTGTGTGCCTAACTGAATTAACTGAATTTTCAGTAACCGAATAAACTGAATTTTCAAAACTGACAAATATTAATAGGTTGACTATAGCAAATCCAATTTGCATGCTTCACTACATATAATTTACAATAATCCGAGGGGACAAATACAGCACTGGAAAAGTCAATTCAGGTTTATCTGAATTGGCAGCTACAGTGATGCCATTTAAAGCTAGCTAGAGGGAAAAGCCATTTAAAAAAAAATCCTCTCATCTCATATGAGGAGTGTTAATCCTAAGACTAATAGTTTGTTGTGCAGTACAGCTACAGTGATGCCCTGTCCATTTTGTCCCTCCCCGACTAGATACTAGAGTAGCACTGTTGACGCCCTGTTCTTGCTGAACTTTATGACAGTATATACAACAACTTATCCTCTTAAGCCAAAACAACTTTCTAAAAGCCAGATGCAACTTGTTGAGCTAATTTTGAGCAGAACTCCTTGAGGAACTAGCAGCAAAAGGTACTGAACTAGCAGCAAAATGAGGTTTTCTGCACGGACAAGCAAACTTGCAAGTTTAACATTTGTTGATAGTTCAGTACCTTTTGCTGCTAGTTCCTCAAGGAGTTCTGCTCAAAATTAGCTCAAAAAGTTGCATCTGGCTTTTAGAAAGTTGTTTTGGCTTAAGAGGATAAGTTGTTGTATATACTGTCATAAAGTTCAGCAAGAACAGGGCATCAACAGTGCTACTCTAGTATCTAGTCGGGGAGGGACAAAATGGACAGGGCATCACTGTAGCTGTACTGCACAACAAACTATTAGTCTTAGGATTAACACTCCTCATATGAGATGAGAGGATTTTTTTAAATGGCTTTTCCCTCTAGCTAGCTTTAAATGGCATCACTGTAGCTGCCAATTCAGATAAACCTGAATTGACTTTTCCAGTGCTGTATTTGTCCCCTCGGATTATTGTAAATTATATGTAGTGAAGCATGCAAATTGGATTTGCTATAGTCAACCTATTAATATTTGTCAGTTTTGAAAATTCAGTTTATTCGGTTACTGAAAATTCAGTTAATTCAGTTAGGCACACAAATTTCAGAACTTTTGTGTGCCCTAGTACTTGGTGTTTGTAGAAAATTCAGTTAATCCATCGAGGTGAGCGCTGATGCTACAAAAAGAGAAGACATGTATGAGTTTGGAGAAAGTGCCAATTTGATTTTCAGTTGCTAGCTAGCTGTGATTTATTGTTTCAATTTGGATTCCAGAAATGTTACTATTTGTTACTATGACCCAACTTTATCTATACCATAGCATGCTACTATCAGTTATTTTTGAACATCAAATTCAGTCTGTATGTTGCATTCTTTTTTTGTTCAAAATTTCTCAAACTCTGAATAAATAAAATTATTTGGAAAGAAGCACATGAGTATCAACAATAATTGTTTTTTTCTGCTTGAATGAATGGAGTACAATACAAGTTCAGGAACAAGGGACATTTTTTGCAATTGTGAACTCTCAATGCTCAAGTATGGAAGTGTTTACAAATTCAAAGAGTTCACATGACTACTGGTTAAATACTCTAGTGTATTTAGTGTAAATCTAGTCTGAAACTAGTAGAGCTCTTGTTGATTTGCAAATTCAGTTTAAATAAAAAATTGGTACATGACTACTGATCATGTATGAAAGATGTTGCTACTAGATGAGCACAAGAACTAATTAGTAGATTTTGATTTTGAATGATTTTGAATTTTTATGACTAGTGATCAGGTTTCAAATGATTTTGAATTTTTATGATTTTTATGCACATAGGTGAAGCCACTGACTACACTTCAGGTTCTACTCCTGGAACACTTCAGGAATTTTACTTCATAACTGGAGTATTTTGATGATATTGGGGGGTTTTGTCTCCGACCATCGTGTCATGATGATATTGTGGGGTGTTGTGGGGTTGCAGCTGGGTGGGGGTGGGGTAATGAATTTGCAGGTACCCCGAGAGGCCCTTGAGTTTGCCGGAATGTCGATTAACTTCCGTTCCGGCAAATTCGGGTACTCCATATGTCCTATTTTCAGCAAAGGTCATGCTGAAATTTTCCGTGAATTTTAGCATGACTTTGCTAAAAATAGGACATATGGGGTACTTGTGACTAATGCATGGGCCGGGGTATCTTAGTACTTAGTTAAGTAGGATCAACTACCCCGCCATTCTTGCTGCATTAAACCATAGGTGGCAATAGAGCCAAGTGATTAGGCCCAACTTAGAATTCTCGTTAGCATCGATAAACCCTAGATGATAAACCCAACATAGGTGGCAATAGATCCAAGTGATTAGTGCCAAGTGATTAGGCCCAACCTAGGTTGCCTCGGCATCGATAAACCCTAAATGATGAAAACTTAACTTCGCTTCTATAGGGTGCCTCGGTGTCGATGAGAACCTAAATGATGTACGCTTAGGCTTTTAGGGTGCCTCGGCGTCGACAAAACCTAAATGATGAAGGCTTTTAGGGTGCCTCGACGTCGACAAACCCTAAATGATAAAACCTTGGCTTTTAGGGTGCCTCGGTGTCGATAAGAACCTAAATGATGAAAGCTTAGGCTTTTAGGGTGCCTCAGCGTCAACAAACCCTAAATGATAAAAGCTTAGCTTTTAGGATGACTCGGTGTCGACAAACCCTAAATGATGTAGTTTTGAATTATGAACGTAGGATATGTTGTCACCATCATCGGACGACGAAAGTCTCCCGGTGGAGTGCGACTGGTGCCACGACGATCGAGGTCTGTGCGACATGCCTCACCTGGACGATGATCAGCGCTTCAGCATTAAGCTCGAGGAGACCTTCGAAGTTGAAATGGTACACAACGAAGACAAGTGTTATTTTCATAATTAACCATGACTTCAACTATTTCAACATGTAATTTTCATCTTTTACAATTCGAGTATAGCTTATCCCATGCCATGCAAGACGCTATATCTTGGAGAGGATGGATTTTGAAGACCATGAAATTTCTGAAACAAAGAAAATTCACCTAAGGACTCATCACGATGTGGACTTTGAAGTAAATCTATATAATTTTGAGAGCGTAACCCATTTTGGTTGCAAAAATTGGGAAGCATTTTGCAAGATGTATGGTTTTGGTAATCCTGACATCAACCAAGACAATATGGACATTTGGGTCCTTGTTGATACGCCTCCAGTTCTACCGCTATGTGAGTTTCTCAAACATAGTTATTAGCTAATTTATATTGTTTATTTCAAAATAGTTGACAGCTTATTTCCATTGACAGCTTATTTTTATTGTTCATAGAATGTACGGGAGATGGTAGACAAAACCCACTACACCGATGGCTCCGAATTAACAACTTACAAGGAGAAAAATCATCTGGTCAGATTTTGTACTGACATTGAGAATTACACTATCCACAATCAAACTCCTCAACATTATGGTAAATACGTGCCACTAGTGCATGTGTTCAACTATGGTAACTACCATGGAGATACCCTGGTAAGATTTTTACTATTACGACATATGTGCATCTTTTGCATACTTCTAAAACTAGTACATCATTGCTAACTATGAAGTTATTACTATGTTTTTCAACAGATAATCCCAGAGAATTGTGTGCCTCATATGATGTATCAGAAAGGTAGTGTTAATGTTTTGAACATACAGCCAGGTCGTTCTACGAATCTCAACTGTCCATACAAGATTTCTAAAAGAAGTGGAGACATGAAAATCAAAGGATGGAAAAAATGTATGGACAGTCGTAAGGAGCTTCTTGGAAGTAAAAGGAAGCGAAGCGCAAGAATTGGAGACAGGATGTTCTCCATTCTCCATAATGGAGAGTCAGGGTCTATATTGTTTTATGCTATTTTAGCTTAAATAGGGTATTTAGGTCCTGCCTAATACGGATGATCATGTGCTAAGAACAATTAAGTAGGGTTGGTTCAATGACTATCAAGATGATGATCGTATGACTTGTTATGAATAATGAGTAGACATTGTATGATGATGATTAGTAGGACTTGTTAGGATTAGTATTACTTCCCACAAACTCGATACTCGCGGTCTCGAGACTTGTAATGTTTTATCTTTGTTCGGTCTTTTGAATTCGGAGACTAATATGATGAATTGTATTCGGAGACTAATCTTCTATTGTATTTGATGAATCTGCTGTTGCTGTGTGCTACTGTCTATATTCTGTCAAATAATATATTTTGTAACATGTGCAAAAATCAGAAAAGTAAAAAAACCTAATATTCATACTAATGGCGCATCACTACAGAGTGCGCCATTAGTATGCCAAGTATACTAATGGCGCATCTATCCGCAGTGCGCCATTAGTGTGCCAAAGCACATGGTTAAATATGGCCCTTGGGAGGCACACTAATGGCACATGGTGTTATATACTAATGGCGCACTGGATGGTGCGCCATTAGTATACCAGATACTAATGGCGCACCAGTGGTGCGCCATTAGTAAAAATTACTAGTGACGTGCTACTAATGGCGCACCAGTGATGCGCCATTAGTAGGCAAAACTTGTGCGCCATTAGTAGGCCTTTTCCTAGTAGTGTTGTACCCGCCTACTTGCCTATCTCGGCCTCGAGGAGGGCAGTCGGGCTTCTCGGCCCACTCGCACTTAGATAGCACGTTGTCCTTGGCCTCCTCGTCTAGCTCTGGAAGCGGGATCCTGCAAGGGTAGAACTGATTAGCCCTGGCCTTCCCAAGATTGTGATCAAGTTCCTTCTCAGCCCTGAGGGACTCGACCTACCCTTCATTAAGTTCATTATGTTCGGATTTAAGCCACTGGGACTTTTGCTTGATGCTTTTGTACGTGCTGGCCAATCTTCCGTGGAATATTTTGAGCAGAGGTACCTCAAGGGGTTCCTCGAAGAGATCGTATTCATCAGGCCTGAGGCTTCTATCTTCCTCGGACTCTGGCATGTAGTTGTTATCCTCAGGGTCATCTTCGTCTCGTTGATCATATTGTCGTCATTGTTGTCATTGCCGGCGTTCTGGTTGTTGGCATTGTCCTGAGCGGCACTATTGTCAGGAGTATCTTCAATTGGTTAGATAAGGTCATGGAAAAAAATGGGTCCATTCAAGGATGTCGAGAAACAACGTGCTCTTAGACTGGGCCTCCTAGCCTACCCGAACACTCTCTGTGCAACATGGTCTATGTTCGTACATACTTGAAGTGACCACAAATTTTGCAAGCAGGTCAGTCTGCCCATGATAAGGATACAAGCTAGGTTTGATTGATTTTCGACACCATATGCAAGTTGCGACACGTCAACCCATTTATCACTCTTTTTTGACTGAGAAAACTCCACGCGATGCAAAATTTGTAGAAAACAAAAACAACTTGACATGACGCCTTGAATTGGTCATACTAGGTCATGATAAAAAATGGAACCATTTTAAGATTGGCGAGAAACAAGGTGCTCTTAGACGGAGCCTCGTGGCCTACTCGGACACTCTCCGTTGAACATGGCCTACTTTTGGCTCTTTTTAAATGACCCCAACTTTTGCAAGGATGTCGGCATTCCTATGGTAGGCATCCATGCTAGGGTTGAATATTTTCCAACATCGTATGCAAGTTGTGACACGCGCGGCCATTTATCGGCCTTTCTCGACAGAGAGAACTCCACAAAATGTGAAATTTATCAAAAACCAAAACAACTTGGCATGGTGCCTTAAATTGGTTATACAAGGCCATGGCAAAACTTAGGGCTTAAAGAAAGTGGAAGAAAACATGCTCTCACACTGAGACTGAGTCTTATGGCCTTGTGGCCCACCCGAATACCCTCCGTTGAACATGCTCTACTTTTGCACATTTTTAAATGACCCCAACTTTGCAAGCAGGTGGGCATGACCATGATAGGAATCCATATCAGGTTTGAATATTTTTCGACAAAGTATGCATCCGACCATTTATTGATCTTTTCTTACCAAGGAAAATACAGAAAACGCAAAATTTGTCTAAAACGACCAACTTGGCATGGTGGCTTCAATTGGTCATATAAGGCCATGTAAAAAAATAGTGTCCATTTCAAGGATGTCAAGAAACAGCATGCTGTCACACAAAGCCTACTGGCCTATCCAAACACCCTTTGTTCAACATAGTCTATTTTTGGACATTCTTAAACGGACCCCCAACTTTTGCAAGCAGGTGGGCATGCCCATGGTAGGTATGCATACCAGATTTGAATGATTTCCGACACCGTATGCAAGTTGCGACATGTCTAACCATTTATCACCTTTTTTACCGGGAAAACTCCAGAAAAAGCGAAATTTGTAGAAAACCAAAATAACTTGGCATGGTTCCTTGAATTGGTCATACAAGCAAATAAAAAAATGATGATCATTTGAGAGATGTTGAGAAACAACATGCTCTCCAATAGAGTCTTTTTGCCTACCCTGACACCCTACGTTGAACATGGTGTTAATTCTACATAGATACAAAAAATGTTTGCAGAAATTCAAAAAAAAACGTTTAGTTTTTCGTTTGGAATTTCATATTTGTTAGTGTCTTTAAAAAATGTTCATGTTCATAATTTCAGTCACTCGCTCTTTAAAAAAGAGTTTCGCATTTTGACATTCCGAGCAATTTTGAAAGACACAAACATTTTATTGAAATTTTTGCACAATTTTAAATTGCGAACAATTGTATTTTATGAACAAAATTTGAAACAATGATCATTATTTGAAACTTTGAACATTTTTTTATAAGTGCGAGCATATTGTTGAAATAACAAAAAAGGGAAAACGAAAACATGTAAAAGGAACAAAAAAACAAATAGTAAACCGGTCGCTGAGTGATATATTTTCATTTCTATTTTTAAAGTTTATTTCTAATTTTTAACAGATGTTCAGAAATTTCAGAAATGTTCACATTCGAAGAAATATTTACTATTGTCAAAAATAAAATCACATGCGAAATTTAAACAAAGATTTAATCTTTCGTGACTTATATGTTCATATAAAGTGTGTTGCAATTACGGCTAACAAATCAGATGTGCTGCAGTGGCTATTGTCGTTACGCAGTCGCGGTATGTCTTGTGTTCGATCGCGCTCACCCATTTTAGTTATTGTGAAATTGGTTGCGGCTTTCTTTAGTCTCTTTTAGGATAGCATTGAAATAGTGTCACAGGAGTCATTTGGTTCTAGTCCAACGCAATTGATTGTAATGACGGTCGTGTGTAGGGCTTTCCCTTTCCATGTAGAGCACTTTTTTTTTATTTTCCACCACGCTCTACCGCAAATGGGCCGGCCCAGGTCATGTGGCGTACGGCATGCACGTATACGTACGAAAATCGAGAGGAACTAGTTAACTAGTTTGTGATTTGGACGCACGGTTTGAGAGATAAAATGTTTTGAATAAACGGATCTACAAAAAAGAAAAAACTCTCATGTTGCAACAAGTGGCGCGTTGCCTATGCGTCACTTGTCGCAAACAGGGGAGTTGGAGTGATCTTCACAACGAGTACTCCTCAACTAGAGATTTTGAAGAAAATCAATGATTTGTGAAAGTTCTCGTTTGTATATGCATTAAGACGATAGTTGTTCAACAGAAACCCTATTTTTTTAAATCAGGCAGTTGTTCCAAAATCACATTTTTTCACTTTCATTTTTGAACATAGTACAAACGCAAACGCTAATACATATGCGCATGCACTCATCCCTATGAATGCACACGTACATCCTATCCATATGAGCTCCTTCAAGAGAAGGAGCCGTCATATCATCTGGAGATTTGCGAAGTCACCGTAGGCGCTTCGTCATCAACGGAAACACCTCCTTCCACTGAAAGCGCATTGTCGGAAATCCTGAAATAAATCTAGAAATAATGCCAGCAGCAAGACTTGAACCCTGGTGGGCTGGAGATACCACTGTTCCTCTAACCATTTAATCACATGCTGATTCGCACATTTTCACTTTCAATAACAATACCATGTGGTGCTTTATAATCTTCAGGTTTTGTCGGGCGTCGGGTAGACCAATGGGTACAACTCCTCCTACTCCGCCTGTCTGGGTGTTATCACGGGGCGACTACAATAGAAGAAGAGTTATCAGTGAAAAATAGAAAAAATCAGTCTAGGCATCAGATCCGGGATGAATGGTCCAGATTCTAGTGGATGAATCCTAGTGGATGAATCCAAGTGCACATGTGCTAGGTCCTTTGCAAAAAACACCCCTGGTTATAGTCGTTTTGCTTTCAGGACCATCTTCTCTACCGTAGGAACGCAGCAGAGCAGACCCAAATCCCTCAATCCGCATGGCCGCCAACTCTTGGAGACTTGACAAGCCCCGCCGACGGTGGCAGCGGGCCAGATCTGGTGCCTAGCCGGGCGATTGCGGCCTGTATTGGAGGTTCAGATCCAACACCCGACCGTCTCGTTGCCGGTGGTCTGACTGCCCCGACGGACCTCGCGTGTTCTAAGCTACAGCCTTGTGCGGACAAGTTCTCCAAGGTACTTTGCTCCGACGTCCAGAGGACAACCTCGCTTCATCCTTTGTCCTACCCAACCAGACCATTCTCCACATGTCGCCTGCACCCCTGCGACTCTAGCTCCGCCATCTGGTAACGCCTGAGAAGAAAACTACAGCTAGCCTTCAGGTATGCTTGTCTGACAGGTTGCTACCAGTTTACATAGTTAATTCTGTAGTATTTCATGTAGCGCTCGTAAAAGAAATCCTTCTTGTCCGACAACTATGTTGTATCGTTGTCGGATGTT
This sequence comes from Triticum aestivum, assembly GCF_018294505.1. Classification (NCBI taxonomy): domain Eukaryota; kingdom Viridiplantae; phylum Streptophyta; class Magnoliopsida; order Poales; family Poaceae; genus Triticum; species Triticum aestivum. The sequence goes on along the minus strand of NC_057812.1, from coordinate 47,349,630 downwards.
GTATAATTATGCATATTTGGAAATGATATGAATGGCAACATTTTGAAAATTCTAAGCATATGCACATTTAGGTTAGTTAACATATTTTTAACATGAGTAGCAGTATCTTGGAAGCTTACAATTATTTTTGCGCAAAGGCTATATTCAGAGAAGTATGCTTAAGTAGTACACTAGCAAACCCATTGGCATATACAAACACTTCTCTGTACCAAATTCAGTTAGTTCTGAGAGACCTTTATCCAGTATTGATTAGCCATAACAAAAAGACACAATGTGGGATTACTTGAAAATTTGGGTTGGACAACTAGTTCATGCTCATCTGGGATATGCTTGCTTTCAACTTGAGAGCAATAACAAGGATATCTCTCTGTATGCTTGCCTGTGAGGTTGCTACCAATTTTCCCTAGTTAATTATGTAGCATTTATGTAGGAAATCATTTTTGTTCAATGTTTGTACCACAAACTATAGTATAGAATCTTAGTTTAGTATGTATTGATACTTTCCTGTACCAGATTCAGTTAATTTAGAGAGACCTTTTTTCGGTGTTGAACTGTTGATTAGCCATAACAAAAAACATAATGTTTGCTTACTTCAAAATTTTGACTGGACAACTAGTTTATGCTCATCTGGGATATGCTTGCTTTCAACTTGAAAGCAATAATAGGGATATCTCTCTATATCGATGCATAGAAAAATTAATCACCGGACAAGTTTGCTTATACTAGATTTTCGAGCAGTTTTGTATTGTGAAATTTCATCCTCTTGTCGGATATTGTACATGAGGACATACTAATCTCATCTACCTATTAAAGTACCTATGTGAAGTGCTTGTAGGCACAAGACTGAAATTCGTTACACTTGCAATGTGTGCCACTTCACTGATTTCTGGGAGTTCACTGTCTATTTGTCCAGTAATGCCATTGAAACTAAAATCATGATAGTTTTGCTTTAGTGAAACAATTGTATTGGCTCTTTGGTCTTCCTCATTCGGCTTTTATGACACTACAATTGTAAAAAGACAACTTTTTTTCCTTTTGTATGTATAAAAGAAGACACTCTTTCTGTGTATATGTAGAAAAGAAGATACTCTTTCTGTGTATGTAGAAAAGAAGACACTCTTTCTGTGTATTGGGCTTGATTTGGGATAGACCTTCGGTTGCTAACCAGCCATTGAGCCATAATGTAATATCAATACAGCAGAACAACCGGTCGTAAGCTATTTGCGTTAAGCAAGTCTTACTGGGATGATGAGTTGCAAAATTTGATACAAGTGATCTGTCAATGTCAAGCTGTGATTATATTTTGCCATGTGATATTCTTTCCTGATCTCTTCACTAGTCAGACATGTGACTTTGTGCTGCAACATAAAATTTTTACTTTTTTCATCTACGAGTTATTAGAAGAACTTATATTGCATTCTTAATTGTTTTCCTATTTCGGTCCTTGTAATGTAAACTATTTTTGCTTGTATTTCTTGATGCATGATGCTCTGACTACTGGAAACATCAGGACTACAGATGGATAGAAGAAGCTTTTATCAAAGTCTTCCCTTTCTGACACTTGAGAGAATTTCTCTGCATGATAAATTTAAGTCTGTTCTTGATCATGCATCTGTATGTGGCTGCACTCAACCGAATATGGTTTGCTTGGTGTGATCTTTCCTAGAACAAGAAGCTTCATGAGCAAGTAGTAGAACTGGAGGGAAAGGCTAGAGCATTTTTTATGTACTATCTAGATATTAGTCCTTAATACTCTGTCTTGCTGGCCATGTACTAAAAATGGTGCTACCATGTCTCATCAAGATATGTATGCTTGTGATATGCTCAATCTGCGATGGTCCAGTCAGATGTTTTGTTATGCTTCAAATGGTGGCTGAATCTGTGCCATAAGCCGTCCTTGAACAAAATGAATGGAGAGGGAGATGAAATACTTGAGGTGCTTGCTGCAAAAGTTCTATTTTATAACTAACTGCTAGTAGGTTTTTTTTCGTAAAATGTATATTAAGTGGCTAAGATTCTTCCACCAGAATCTATGCCATCCACCTACGATCCAATGGCTCATGGCTGTTTTTCTATTTTTGCACTGGTGGCCCTTCTTCTATTGTAGGCGTTCCCGTGTTATCATGGCACGTATTTGCATCATAAACACATAATACCCACACTGATTCAAATTATTTCAAGTTTTAGGTTTGTCTTGAGTCAACCGTTTTTATGTTTTATAGATCCATGAAAATTCATGATAATGGCTACATTATATCAATTATATATGGTATAAAAACATATTTTATAATGATTATTTTTTATGGGGAAATATATTATAATGATACTTGCACACAATGACACAACAATGGTGAAAATACCACATTCATGGCTGGTTGAAAGGGTAGAGGTGCAGCCGTGAGACCAGATAGTATCACCTTAAATTTGAAGTGTCCGTGGTGAGTGTGGAATGCTGGTTTTGGTTCATCTGCTGCAGCCATTTGTATCTCACGGTACCCCGAGCGCAAATCTAACTTGGTTCAGAATGTTGGGCAAATCTAATCTGGGTGGGAGGCTGATGAGATGCTTCCGTGCGCCCGAAAAGGCTCTGCGACGTGCTTCGGACGCGCCCATCCGACTAAATCCCCACTTCACGTCCAACTCTTTTTTTCTTTTTGCGTTCTCCACTGTGGGCAAGCAAGACCCATGTGCACAAATATGCGCGCGCACACACACGCACGAGGTTTTGTTTCAGATATGCTAAGTCTCGTGCCTTTTTAGGGTCGTTTTGGCTTTTGGGAGCATATGCTCCCTAATGAATAGTAAATTGAAACTAAGTAGTAAATAAAATTTAAAAATTCTGAATTTTTTCTAGATGTTCTTATTAGTGTGACAAGAGTACTTGCCAATTTTCATGCAAAACAGGATGACGGTGATTCCTCAGTGAAAAAAACAAAAATAAGTGTAACATTTGTCGTTCGATTTGCTTTTTTCACATATTAAGATACATAAGCTTTCCTGCTAAAAATTTGCAGGTAGTGTTTTGGTGTGACAATGATTACATCTATTTTTTTTAGAAAACATTTGGAAAAAAATCATGGGCGGGAGCATATGGTCCCAAGAGCCGAATTAGATTTCTGCTTTTTTTTATGTTAAATCTTGTTTATAGCACTTAAAGAGGGAGGGGAGAGGGGAGAAATTACCATGTTTGGTCCTTCAAGTCTCTGGCGCACAACGATTTCATCCCACAACTCGATAAAACACTATAGTACAATCCTTATAAACGCGAATACATAACAGTCTACGGTACCCTTATGGTCACCTCGACGATAGAGCGCCTGATGGCGCTGCATGGCACTGCATTTTTGCGGAAATCCCCCTCCTTTTTGCAGAAACAACGCAAGCTCCCCCGGTCCATGCGCCCTGCCTCATCTTCGGACACATTTGTCATCCTCTCGCGCAGAGTAGGCAAATTGTCACAGCCTTATTCAGTACGCCAGCCGCCTCCAGTCCACCACTCTGAGCCAGCCGCCTCCCACGGCACCACTCATCTCCGCTCCGTCTCTTCCTCATCTCCCCCAAATCCCTTAGCCAAGCTCGCCCAAATCCCTAACCATAATCACCCTCGCCAATCGATCTCCATCCATCGCCATCCAATATCAAATCCACAATGGAGATCACTCATCCGCTGGCGCCACTCCTCGTTCAGGTGGCTGCCGGCGATGCGGAGAAGCTCTCTCGACTGCGCAAGATACGGTCGTAGTTCCCTGACCTCGTGATACTCTACAAGGAGGCGGTCGGCATCGTTGTTTGTCTTACAGAGAAAGAGGTCAGGAATCACTGAAATGAGAAAGAGGTCGGACTAGCACAAGGATGACAGACTCGCCTTGAGCTCCACAACATATATCGTGTGGCAAAAAGAATGGAAGTGTGATGTACAGGTTCGCTAACCAGCTTCTTAGTCTGCTTGGTGTTCGGCATGTCTTGCTAGAGGCCGCTACCAACCGTGCAGTTCGGAGTTGATCCGAACTGCGACCAAGCCGACTTGAACATAAGGGGTCGCGCGCTTAAGGGAAGGAACCTACGAGGTCGGATCCGAGGACACTGGTCGGATGTGATCCGAACTGTATTCGGATTGTGGCTGAGTAGACTTATGGGCTTTAGGGTCCGTGCGAGGCCCAAGTGTTGAGCCCGCGACGGACGCCTATATATAGTGAAGGTGCCGCACACTCACGGGCTGATCACTTCGGCGCTGTCACTAGGGTTTGCATGTGTTGCGAATAGACACCTCCACTCGCCGCCTGTTGTGTGATCGGACCTAGCAGTCTGTCGCACGACGTTCCTCCTGCACGCGCAGATACCGTTAGAGGCGGTGCACTTGCTCCGCTCCGGTGAACCTGTACATGGGAACCGACCACCGGTTGTACGAGGGAGATCGGACAAGGAGGAGATGATCCACGCGGACGCACTACCCCAACTCTTCTTCCGCTGCACGGCACTGCGCGTCTAGTGGTAATGAATTGTGATCCATCTCCCGTAGCATGTTCTTGGTTGTTCTGAGCGTAGGAAATTTTAATTTGCAGTCGACGCACCCTACCGTAGATCCCAACAGTGGTATCAGAGCCTTTGCTATAGGATTTGGATTCAAATCATTTGCATATTAGATATGTGGAGGCAATAGATGAGATCTGTTGTCATTGATAAGATTGGATGTGTGCACGGTTGATGAGATCAACTGCACATGGGGATCGATGTGGCTATGTTTTTTGTTGATTGGGATCGATGAGGTCGTGACACGATCTACCCCTATCGGTCAGTTATCCGCCATCGAGGTTGACAGTGAAACATAAATCCGAACCAGATTCGCGATGATCGATGAGATCGGTCAGATCAAAGAATTCGGCGTGATCGGAGTTCAGATGTGATCTGTAATTTCTGAAAACGTCGGGCGCTGCCGTGTGCGTAGCGCCTTGTATTTCGTACACGATCACTCAAACCGGTAGATGTGAATAGTTTGGCTCATGTGTATGTGATGCATGTGTGTAAATTATACATGGCCTGCATGTCATGTTTGGCAGCCGGCAGGAGCCAAAGTGCTGTCATTATATTGTATAACAACCTGCGTGTCGACTTGTGACTCTATGTAAAATTCATTACTAGTTGTAGTAGTTGGATAATAGAGATCAGATTGGTGGCTTGGCGTCCCGGCGTGACAAACAAGATTGAGTTTCTAGATGGTCATCGGAGTTGGAGCCGACCAGGAAGAAGTTCCATGAAGGAGCCATACTATTTCACAATATGTGTTTATTTGTGATTGTTATGCTTCCTTGTTTTCTATGCATGTTAGAATGGTAGAAAGATCCCTCTTGAATATCAAGCGAATTGCCATCCCCGATGTTGCACCTTCGCACATCAAGTACGTCTAGTAGTGGGCTCATAAAATTGGGGTGCTGCTAGGTGTCCTTGAACTGAAGGGTTCGTGTCAGACACGGACATGCACTGCATTAGGTTGACTTGACAAGGCTATCAAAACGGTTTTGGGCCTTGTGGCAAAAGAGGTCGGGTGCCGGGGTATGAGATACCTACCCGACCGACAGGAGTCGTATAGAGATACGATTAGCAAGGAGTTGCTTAGCGGATAGGCATGTTGTCTAGCAGTGATGCTAAAGCTCACTAGTCGCATGTGCTAGTCGGATCCTGAATCACTGAGAGTTTGCAGAGGGATGCTGACTTCAGTGGGAATATTTCTGTTTAAGGCTAGAATTACTCTACATAAACACATTGCTTAGTGATTGCATATTTTTTTGTTGTAGATCAATGGCACCACCTGCTCAGCCCAACTTTGCATTGAAATCAATTCTGGAAAAGGATAAACTGAATGGAACAAACTTTACTACCTAGTATAGAAATTTGAGAATTGTTCTCAAGCATGATAAAAAGGAAAATGTTCTAGAGGATCCGCTTCCAGAGGAACCTGCCAATAATGCTAGTACCACAACCAAGAATGCCTACCAGAAACTCATTGATGAATCAAACGAGATCAGCTGCCTCATGCTGGTTTGTATGGAGCCCGATTTGCAGCAGCATTTCAAAGACGTTGGGGCTTTCGACATGATCGAGAGTCTCAAGAGCATGTTTCAGGTGCAGGCTAGGACCGAAAGGTTCAACGTCTGGCGATCCTTGATGGATTGTAAGCTGAATGAAGGTGATCCACTGAGCCCGCATGTGATCAAGATGATAGGATATGTGCAAGCTTTGGATCGGTTGGGCTTCCCGCTCTTGGATGAGCTGGCTACTGATGCAGTTCTGGGTTCTCTTCCGCCCAGCTATGGGACGTTCATCTCGAACTATCATATGCATGGCATGGATAGGAAGCTCACGAAATTGCATGGGATGCTCAAAGTGGCAGAGCGGGATATTAAGAAAGGCATGCATCAAGTGTTGATGGTGCAGAAATCGGCTAAGTTCAAGAAGAGTTGGTCTAAGAAGAAGGCTAAGGCAAAGGGCACGGAGATCGTAACCTCCGCTGCTGCGCCGAAGTCTGGACCGGACTCAAAGACCATTTGCTATCATTGCTGGGAAACTGGTCACTGGAAGAGGAACTGTAGCAAGTGGCTTCAGAGCATGGCAAGAAGGCCGGGAATGCTTCTTCAGGAAAAGGTACACTTGTTGCATATGTTATAGATGTTTACCTTGCTGACATACCTAGTAGCTCTTGGGTATTTGATACCAGATCGGTTGTTCATATTTGCAACTCGATGCAGGGGCTGGTAAGAACTAGCCGTGTGGCACAAGGGGAGATTGACATCAGGGTCGGCAACAAAGCAAGAGTTGCTGCATTGGAGGTCTGCACGATGCAGCTCCAGCTTCCTTCTGGATTTATTTTGGAATTGAATAATTGTTATTACATTCCTGCACTTAGTTGGAATATTATTTCTGCCTCATGCTTGATGAGTCAGGGTTATGAATTCAATTTAAAGGAGAATGGTTGTTCGATTTATTTGAATGGTATGTTCTACGACTTTGCACCTATTGTTGATGGGTTATTTATATTGAATCTAGAACTGGAACTGGTCTATAACGTGAATCTCAAGAGGCATAAGCCCAATGAGATAAATCTGACATACTTCTGGCATTGCCGGCTTGGACACATTAGTTTGAAACGCATGAAGAAGCTCCATGATGATGGACTCCTAACTTCGACCGACTTTGGGTCGTTCGAGACATGTGAATCATGCTTGCTCGGCAAGATTACTAAGTCTCCTTTCGCAAAGAGTTGCAAGAGGGCATCCGAGCTATTGGAACTGATACACAGTGATGTGTGTGGACCAATGAGCACAACTGCTAGAGGTGGCTATCACTACTTCGTGACTTTTACCGATGACTTGAGTAGATATGGATATATCTATTTGATGAGGAACAAGTCAGGGACTTTGGAAAAGTTCAAAGAGTTTCAAAACGAGGAGGAGAATCTTCTCGGCAAGACTATAAAACTTCTACGAGCTAATCGTGGAGGTGAGTACATGAGCCAGGAGTTTGATGATCATCTGAAAAGCAGAGGTATAGTACCTCAGCTCACACCTCCGGGTACGCCACAGAGAAATGGTGTATCAGAATGGAGGAATCGCACCTTGTTCGACATGGTTCGATCTATGATGAGCAAGTCGGATTTATCCTTGTCATTCTGGGGATACGCTCTAGAAACTGCAGCTTTCACACTTAAGAGGGTACCATCAAAATCCGTAGACAAGACACCACATGAGATGTGGACCGGGAAGAGTCCCAGTTTGTCTTTTCTAAAGATTTGGGGTTGTGAAGCATTTGTCAAGAAACTTATGTCAGACAAGCTTACACCCAAGTCGGATAAATGCATGTTCGTGGGATATCTGAGGGAAACCTTGGGATATAACTTCTACAACCAGGAAGAGAACAAAGTGTTTGTTGCTCGGAACAGGGTTTTCCTTGAGAAATAGTTTCTCAGTCGGGAGGCCAGTGGGAGGACGGTCCGACTCAAAGAAATTCAAGGACCTCTCGGGGACGGCTCGGCTCGTGATGAGATCATACCGGAGTCAGTCAGGGAACCCGTAGTGGAAGTGGCACCAGAACCACGAAGGTCGGAAAGATTGCGCAGAGTGCGCGATGTATTGTTGCTAGAAAGCGACGAGCCGACAACATATGCGGAAGCGATGGTGAGCCCAGATTCCAAGGCATGGCTGGAGGCCATGAGATCCGAGTTAAAGTCCATGTATGAGAATCAAGTTTGGGACTTGGTGGATCCGCCGCCTGGTGTAACGGCCATTGGTTGCAAATGGGTCTTTAAGAAGAAATCCGATGTGGATGGAAATGTTCAGATCTACAAAGCTCGGCTTGTCGCTAAGGGTTATGGACAAGTTCAAGGAATTGACTACGACGAGACTTACTCGCCGGTAGCGATACTGAAGTCGGTGTGGATCGTACTAGCTATAGATGCATATTTCGATTACGAGATATGGTAGATGGATGTCAAGAAGGCTTTCCTTCACGGAAATTTAACCGAGGAAGTGTATATGATACAGCCTGAGGGTTTTGTCGATCCGACTGGCACTAGTAAGGTATGCAAGCTCAAGAGATCCATTTATGGGTTGAGGCAAGCATCTCGGAGCTGGAACATTCATTTTGACGAGGTCATCACTGGTTTCGGCTTCATCAAAAGCGAAGAGGACTCTTGTTTATACAAGAAGCTAAGTGGGAGGTCGATAGTGTTTTTGATCTTGTATGTGGATGACATACTACTGATCGGAAATGATATTTCGATGCTGAACTCGGTCAAGGAGTCATTGAATGGCAAGTTTTCGATGAAGGACCTTGGTGAGGCAATGTACATTTTAGGCATTAAGATCTATAGAGATAGATCAAGGAGGCTACTCGGCTTATGCCAGAGCACGTACATAGATAAAGTGTTGAAGCGGTTCAACATGAGTGAGGCAAAGAAAGGGTTCTTGCCACTCTCACATGGTATAAGGCTAAGCGAGACTCAGAGTCCGTCGACATCTGATGAGCGAAGCAGGATGAGTAGGATTCCATATGCCTCGGCAATCAGATCCATCATGTATACCATGATATATACGCGGCCCGATGTTGCTTTTGCAATAAGCCTAACAAGTACATACCAGGCCAACCCAGGTGAGAGTCACTGGGCAACGGTAAAGACTATTTTGAAGTACCTGAAAAGGACTAAAGAGATGTTCCTAGTTTATGGAGGTGAGGAAGAGCTCGTTGTCGGTGTCAAAACCGGCGGATCTCGGGTAGGGGGCCCCGAACTGTGCGTCTAGGCGGTTGGTAACAGGAGACAAGGGACACGATGTTTTTAGCCAGGTTCGGGCCCTCTCGATGGAGGTAAAATCCTACTCCTGCTTGATTAATATTGATGATATGGGTAGTACAAGAGTAGATCTACCATGAGATCAGAGAGGCTAAACCCTAGAAGCTAGCCTATGGTATGATTGTTGTTATTGTGTCCAACAGACTAAACCCTCCGGTTTATATAGACACCGGAGGGGGCTAGGGTTACACAGAATCGGTTACAAGGAAGGAGATCTACATATCCGTATTGCTAAGCTTGCCTTCCACGCCAAGGAGAGTCTTCAATCTTGTATCGTCATAGTCCAACAGTCCGGCCAAATGTTATAGTCCGGCTGTCCGGATATCCCGTAATCCAGGACTCCGTCAGTAGCCCCCGAACCAGGCTTCAATGACGATGAGTCCGGCACGCAGATTGTCTTCGGCATTGCAAGGCAGGTTCTTCTCCAAATCCCGAATACCTGTTAAATAGTGTCCGACTTCTTGTAAATGCTGCGCTCCTTGGCTTCTACGCCCAATAATGGCCACCTTCCACGTGTCAAGCGAATGTGAAGAGCCAGGGTGTTTTTACATTTACCCCCCTAACTATGCAAATGAGTTGTCTAGTAAAGAGACGAGGATTCAGATCCAAACCACACCATTCTCCCTTAGCGAGCATTCATCAGAGCGCACCCGAAAGAAATCCATTCCATCATGGCCGATCAACGTAGCTCCTCCTCTCGTTCTCCTAGCCCCAAGCCTGGAGATTGGGAGAGGTGTTCCATCCCGCATAGCCAACTGGTGAAGCTTCAGACCCAGGGATTTCTCCCCCAAGCGTATATGTTCCCGGAGCCGGGCTCGCCAGCTACAATGGTGGAGAGCAAGCGTAGAGCTTTCCCAATCCCTTTAAGGGAGAGTGGGTATGCCTCGTCCCCTATTTGATAAGAGGACTCGGATTTCCAATTCATCCGTTTCTCCGGGGGCTCCTGGAGTTCTACGGCCTCCAGTTGCACAGCCTTACCCCTGCATCCATACTACATATCGTGGTCTACATAGCCGTTTGCGAGCTGTTTTTGGGTTGCGAGGCTCATTTCGCACTGTGGAAGAAGTTGTTCTGCCTTGTGCCCCGTTCTCGGAGGGGGTCAATATATCAAGTGGGCGGAGCCGAAGTATGGCGCATCACCGGGACCGGATATCTATCCGGAACCCCGAAGAAGGCGTCCGAAGATTGGCCTTCAGAGTGGTTTTATATAGAAGACGTCCCCCTTCCGGATCCTATTCGGATCGGCCTTCCTGAGTTTGATAATGCTCCTTTGAAGAAACGCCTGAGCTGGCGCCCACGGAGCCCCCAGGAAGAAGATGACGGAGACGTCCTTTACCTGATGAGCCGGATAAAGTTGCTGGCTCAATCCGGACTGACCATGATCGAAGTCATGGCAATGTGCATTATGCGGGGGGGTGCAGCCGCTTCAATATAGAGGCCACCCCATGTGGGATTTCAACGGGGAGGATGACGCCACCCGCTGCGGCCGCAAGGGGCCGGACTCGACGGCTGCTCTAGCAAAAATCTTGTCTGATTTGTATAAGGGAGAAGAGGATGAATTCCTCCGTGTCAATCCACAGGGCGGATTTTCTATGTATAATCCTCCGAGCTGGGTAAGTCAACACCTTTCATGTCCATCCGTTCCCATATTCCCATAGTTAAGTATTTTACCTTGTGATTTCAACGCAGGAGCTGCGTAAGGCTGTAAGGGAGATCAACAGCCCGCCTCCACAACCAGAGGATCCGGAGCGATCCCTCGACCCGGCCTACCAAGAGGATCCGGACATATCTGTGGAACTAATTGATAGGGTGTTTTACCAATTAAGTAACGACGAGGCCTTGGTGGCCCTTACGGCCGATTACCCTGGGCTGCTCCCAGCTTCGCAGGTAACTGAGACCAAAGTCCCAACATTTTGAAAAGGATTCATCCTTGTGCACTTTGCTTACCGTATACCAACGGTGTTTTATAGGGGAGGCCCTGGGGACGTCATGACGAGCCCGCAGCGACTAGCCAGCAAGGGGCTGCGAGGCCGGGCAGGCCGAAAAGAAATGCAGTCCGGACTGAGACACTGGTGCAGCGGTATGGCGCGCCACCTCACTCCATGGTATCATTTTTAAAGGCATATTAACGCTCGTGCTTTCTTAGGAAGAAGAACGCTCGCCAGACTATATCCGGAGAGGTCGCCAATCATGCCTCCACCAGTCAGGCTCCAAGGCTGGACCCGGAAGCGGGAGCAAATACGAGACGCACGCCGGATGCTCCTCTGACAGAGGATGCAGATAGAATGTCTGCCACAAATTCCGAGGTGGAGAGCGCCATGAACCACAGGCGTCGCCGATCCGTTCTCCGTGACACTTGTTTCTCCCAAGAGGCATTTGACGCCTTTAAATCGGGAGACGCGTACCTCCGTGCTGCTCAGAATGGTCTAGCCAGAGCCACAGACCAATATGTAAAGGATATACAGGTGAGAGAATTTGATGATTATATATAGTAGTAGCCCCTAAGACTTGAAACAGTTAGAGTAACTGATTTAAGGATCATTTGTTATGCAGGTTCTTATAGAAAAGAATACCCAATTGTCCCATGAGCTTGAAGAGTGTAAGGCCCAACTTTGGGCCGCACTAGCCGCCGAAGAGAAGTCCAAGAAGACCCCCTCTGGTAACACATATTTAAAATGATAGATACTGTATAGAGTGCGGCATATGTGCACATCTGACAACAAATATTGTAGATGACGCCGGAGGAAATCCGGATGAGCAACATCTCTTACGCCGGCTAAAGGCCGGCGAGAGCGTGCTTACGAGGGTTAGGCAGGAGAAAAATAGTCTCCAGGATGCCAACACCCAGCTGGGCGTGGAACTGAAGGACGTTCGTGCCCAACTGTCGGATTCCGTGAAGGAGAATCAGTGGCTTTGACGCGGCATTTTCAGTAAGTGCTTGAACGAACTTGTTAAAAAGAATTCGGCGAAGAAGCCTGCTAACAGAGTTATGTCTGTAGGTATGCTGATGGGTCGTCCCGCAGATGAGATGCCTGGGTCTGCGGGTGATCTTCTACCAGAGCTGTCGCAACTGCACGAATGAGTTCGGCAGGTGATGCGAGGTGTTCCCCAGGCCTTATGGCCATCTGACTCCCTGCCTGAAGGTCTTGGAGAGCTTGCGGAGAAGCTTAAGGGAGCGCGGCGGCGCTTCTGATTATGGAAGATATCGGCCTGCCGTCAAGGTGCCAGGGAAGCCTGGGCCATGGTGAAGACACGGTATACCAAGGCTGACCCAAATCACATGGCCGAGGTCGGACCTATGGGGCCTGATGGGAAAGAGATCCCCGTGAGCTTAGTGTACGGGCAAGTAGAATTGGCCGCAAAGTATTCCCAACAGGACTGTAGACTAGACAACTTGTTGGATGGTATAGAAGAGGAATTTAACCAGTCAAATTGACTATGTAATTAAATTGACATGTATAATGCCTTCTAGCCGGATTGTAGATCATTTGTCATGGCGGACCTTTCCGCTTCAACCTCGGGACCCGATAGTCCGGAGTGTATCCGAATACCCTCTCAGTTATGTAAGAACCGGGCATGCATGTAAACCAGGCGTAGGGGTCATTAGTGCTTGAACAGAAAAGTGCCCAACTAGTTATGTTATATTACATGGTTAGTAAGAAACATCTTCCAGGGAGAATAGTTCCGTTAGGGGTTCCTTTCCCTGGGTTCTCATGCCCTAAAGTGCATGTCCGGACTGCGAAAAGAGACGCAGAAAAGAGCATCTGGGGGCACATATATAAATAAGTAAAAAATCATCTTTTGTTCACCGACCGAATATTCCATTAAGAATGCTAGCTTTCGGCTTCACCCAGTCTGGGGTACACATCCGGCTGACCCGGCAGTAACAATCGCAGAGGTGCTCCCCTTATGCCCTAGCCGAATTAACGGGAACATAGGGCATAAATACAAGAGCAAGGCAACCCGTGTTGGCCAAAACTTAAGTCATATCGATGCATATAATGGTGAACAAAAGGTACATGCGGAAGAATGACACATGTGCTGGGCATGAAGCCCGTATAGATAAATAAGCTTTTGTGAGAGAAGCCCCCAGGTATAATGAGCGCAGATAGCGCGTCCGTTGTGCGCAAATAAGGCACAAATTGGCCCTTAAAGCCTATGAGAGAAAAGAAGGGGAGAAGGAGAGAAATAAAAGACAGATAGTAAAAAGTGGACAGAGGAAGGAGACGAACACAGAGTCCGGCGCTAGGTGTAGAATCTTCGGAGTCTGGCTGCGTTCCATGGGTTCGGCTCGAGTCGATTATCCGATGCATCCCACAGACGGTATGCTCAACCAGTCATAACTTGGTCAATAATGAAGGGACCCTCCCATTTGGGCTTGAGTTTGTCCTTTTTCTTCTCCGGCAGGCGTGGAACTAACTCGCCAACGTTATAGGTTTTGGCCCGTACTTCTCTGCTTTGGTATCTTCGAGCCTGCTGTTGATAGAATGCGGAACGGGCTTTTGCCACGTCACGCTCCTCCTCCAGGGCGTCCAAACTATCCTGCCGATCGAGCTCGGCCTCTCTTTCTTCGTACATGCGCACTCGAGGTGAGTCATGAATTATGTCGCAGGCCAGAACCGCCTCTGCGTCGTATACCATAAAAAATGGTGTGTATCCGGTAGTGCGATTCGGCGTGGTCCGCAGCCCCCAGAGTACGGAGTCGAGCTCCTCTACCCAGTGCGTGTTAGATTCCTTTAGGCGCCGCACTAGTCTGGGTTTGATACTGCTCATGATAAGACCATTTGCTCACTCGACTTGACCATTAGTTTGTGGGTGATAGACAGAAGCATAATCGAGCTTGATGCCCATGTTTTTGCACCAGAGTTTTACCTCGTCGGCCGTGAAGTTCGTGCCGTTATCTGTGATGATGTTGTGGGGGACGCCATAACAGTGTACAACCCCGGATATAAAGTCTATCACCAGTCCGGATTTGGCCGTTTTAATAGGTTTGTCTTCTATCCATCTGGTGAATTTATCCACCATGACCAGCAAGTATTTCCTCTTGTGGGTTCCCCCTTTAAGGGGTCCAACCATGTCGAGCCCCCAGACCGCGAAGGGCCAGGTAATGGGGATTGTTTGGAGGGTGGTGGGTGGCATATGGCTTTGGTTTGCAAAAAGCTGACAACCAACGCAGCTTTGGACTAAGTCCTGAGCGTCTGTCCGGGCCGTCGGCCAATAAAACCTGTATGGAAGGCCTTGCTTACAAGGGCCCGGGCTGCAGCGTGGTAGCCTCCGAGTCCGGCATGAATTTCAGCCAGAAGCTTCCGCCCTTCCTCTTTGGAGATGCACCTTTGAAGGACTCCGGTGGTGCTTTTCTTATAAAGCTCTCCCTCATGGACCTTATAGGCTTTAGATCGCCGCACTCTGCAGCGTGCCTCATTTTGGTCCTCGGGGAGTTCCTGCCTAGTTAGGTAGGCCAGGAATGGTTCTGTCCACGGGGCGATGACGGCCATTATAACATGGGCTGATGATGTTATTTCGGTGGTAGAGCCTCCGATTATGTTAGAGTGTTCGGTATCGGGCATTGCGGTTGGGTCCGGGCTGTTATTGCTGGGTTCCCCTTCCCATACCACGGATGGCTTGACCAGCCTCTCCAAAAAGATGTTGGGGGGACTGCATCGCGTTTTGCACCGATGCGTGCGAGGACATCTGCCGCCTGATTGTTTTCCTGGGCTACATGGTGAAATTCGAGCCCCTCGAACCGAGCTGACATTTTTAGGACGGCGTTGCGATAGGCCACCATTTTCGGATCCTTGGCATCAAATTCTCCATTTATTTGGGATATTGCGAGGTTCGAATCCCCCCGCACCTCTAGGCATTGAATGCCCATGGATACTGCCATCCGGAGACAATGTAAAAGGGCCTCATATTCGGCTGCATTGTTGGAGTCCGTATACATTATCTGGAGTACGTATTGAACTGTATCTCCGGTTGGGGACGTCAAAACGACGCCAGCCCCCAGACCAGCCAACATTTTGGAGCCGTCGAAGTGCATAATCCAGTTGGAATACGCGTCGTACTCTTTAGGGAGTTCGGATTCCGTCCATTCAGCGACAAAGTCAGCCAGTACTTGCGACTTAATGGCTCGCCGCGGCTTGTAAGTTATGTCGAACGGGAGGAGCTCAATGGCCCATTTGGCAATCCGGCCCGTGGCATCGCGGTTGTTTATAATATCATTAAGTGGCACTTCCGAGGCTACTGTTATGGAACACTCTTGAAAGTAGTGTCGCAGATTCCGGTATGCCATGAATACCGCGTATGCTATCTTTTGATAATGCGGGTACCGTGACTTGCATGGAGTAATGACAGTGGATACATAGTAGACCGGCTTTTGAAGGGGGAATTTATGTCCGTCCATTTCTCGTTCGACGACGAGCACTACGCTCACAACTTGATGGGTTGCCGCAATGTATAATAGCTTTGGTTCGCCAATGTTTGCCGTGGCCAGGACTGGGTTTGTTGCTAATATGGTTTTTATTTCTTCCAACCCGGCTGTGGCGGCATCCGTCCACTCAAAGTGTTCGGTGCACCGTAGGAGGCGATAAAGGGGTAATGCCTTTTCTCCCAGGCGGGAGATAAAGTGGCTTAGAGCCGCCACGCATCCCCTTAACTTCTGGATTTGTTTGAGCTCTGTTGGGATATCCAACTGTGATAGAGCTTGGATCTTGGCCAGATTTGCTTCAATTCCTCTGTCGGATACAATGAAGCCCAGGAGCTTTCCGGCAGGCACGCCGAAAAGGCATTTTTCCGGGTTGAGCTTGATGTCATATGTTCGGAGGTTATTGAATGTGAGTCTCAAGTCGTCTACTAGAGAGTCGACATGCTTGGTTTTGACGACCACATCATCTACGTATGCCTCCACTGTTTTGCCGATCTGGTTTGCCAGACATGTCTGAATCATGCACTGATATGTTGCGCCGGCGTTTTTGAGCCCAAAGGGCATTGTGTTGAAGCAGAAGGGGCCGTATGGTGTGACGAATGCCGTTGCGGCTTGGTCGGGCTCCGCCATCTTAATTTGGTGGTAGCCGGAGTATGCGTCGAGGAAACACAATGAGTCGTGTCCTACGGTAGCATCGATAATTTGATCGATGCGGGGGAGGGGGATGGGATCCTTTGGGCAGGCCTTGTTGAGGTCCTTGAAATTGACGCACAGGCGCCAGGATTTATCCTTCTTTGGTACCATCACCAGGTTTGCTAGCCAGTCTAGGTGTTTTATTTCTCTAATGAATCCGGCCTCCAATAACTTGGCTAGTTCCTCTCCCATAGCTTGTCTCTTAGTTTCAGAGAAACGCCGAAGAGCCTGCTTGACCGGCTTGAATCCTTTTAGGATGTTGAGGTTGTGCTCGGCCAGCCTGCGTGGGATTCCTGGCATATCTGAGGGATGCCAGGCGAATATGTCCCAATTCCTGCGCAGGAAATCTCCTAATGCGGCGTCCACGGCGGGGCTTAACCGTGCCCCGATAGTGGCTGTTTTTGTAGGGTCCGTTGGATGGACTTGGATTTTGACTGTTTCATCCGCTGGTTTAAAGGAGGTAGACTTGGATCTCTTATCAAGTATCACGTCATCCCTATCCACCGTGGAGCGCAGCGCAGTCAGTTCCTCGGCCGCGAGGGCTTCGGATAATGCCTCGAGGGCCAATGCGGCTGTCTTGTTTTCAGCGCGGAGTGCTGTGTCCGGATCGCTAGCGAGAGTGAAGATTCTATTGGGCCCGGGCATTTTGAGCTTCATGTACCCGTAATGGGGTATGGCTTGGAAGATTGTGAACGCCTCCCGCCCTAGAAGGGTGTGGTATCCGCTATTGAACGGGGCCACTTGGAACGTAATCTCTTTGGACCTGTAATTCTCTAGCGTGCCAAACACCACATCTAGTGTGATTTTGCCTGTACAGCGCGCTTCTCGACTGGGGATTATTCCTCTAAAGGTTGTGCTGCTTCGCTCGATGCGGTTCCAGTCTATTTCCATTTTTTGAAGGTTTTCCTCATAGATGAGGTTTAATCCGCTGCCGCCGTCCATGAGCACCTTGGTGAGTGGAAAGCCGTCCATGATTGGACTGAGGACCAATGCAGCTGGTGCTCGGGCTGTTTGGAACTTAGGTTCATCACTGGCATTGAAGGTAATAGCTGTGTCACTCCATGGATTTATTGTTGCCACATGGTAGATTTCGGCAAGGGCGCGGAGCATTCTCTCTCGCCTATTATTTGATGCGAAGGTCTCAATGACTGATAATACCGTATTGTTATCCCTGGGATGGTGCTCTGTGGCCTCTAGGATGAGAAGATCATCGCCACTTTTGGCTACCTGCCGGAGTATCCAACATGCTCTAAGGCTATGTGTTGGTGTGGCGCCTTCTGTACTATGAATTTTACAGGGTCCGTTGAGCCATCCCTCCAGTACGGTTCCATGCCCTGTAGAGGGTTTTTTATTTTTGGTAGTTGACCCAGGTGTATTGTGATAATGCACCCTTTTATTTCGGACTGGGTCTGTATTCAGGGCCGGATTATCCCAAAAGTTTGTTTCGGTTTTCCAGGCACTTTTCATCACACAGTACTTTCGTACTATGGACGCCAAGTCAGCGAAGCATGTTATCTCACGGCGATCTATGGCGTTAAGGATTCCCTTGTCCGTGCAATTATTGCAGAAAAATAGGATTGCGTCTTCCTCGCGATAGTCCTTAACCTTGTTCATCGCTAGGAGAAATCTGGCCCAATAGTGATGTACTGTTTCCTGGGGCTCTTACCTGATGTGGGAAAGATCGCTTATGTTTGGGTGGG
Organism: Triticum aestivum; assembly: GCF_018294505.1. Lineage (NCBI taxonomy): Eukaryota > Viridiplantae > Streptophyta > Magnoliopsida > Poales > Poaceae > Triticum > Triticum aestivum. The sequence continues at coordinate 47,331,476 of NC_057812.1, read as the reverse complement.
TGGGTGGAATTGAATATGAACCCTTACCCGATCTGGGATCCAGGGGCCGAGGAGTTTCCAATTTTGGAAGTTTCGGTTCCGGGGTGTTACCCGATAATCCTGGCCCGCTGCCTGACTCTAAGTTCAGGGATTGGATGTTGTCCTCCTGCGAACGGGCATCCGGCTCGAAGAGCTCGGGAATCCGGACATAATTGGTCCTCAAGATAGAGGAAAGGTCGCCGCATTGTTCCTCCACCACTGCAATATGATGGGTGATCGGTGGAGAGTTAATCTCCCTTTGATCGGGTTTAAGCCCAATCCGATCATAGTCCGTAGCGACTCCCAGGGCGGCGATGCGATCCAAGAGCTCGTTTAACGAAGCGAGCTCCATTGGATCCATCTGTTCGGCGAGTGCCGATTTGACGTGGAGGTTGTTTTCCATGACCCGAGAAGTCATCGTCGGCTCGGCGGCCGAACAGGCGGTCATGATGAAACCGCCTAGCTAGAGAGTTTGGCCGACAGCCAAAGCTCCCCCAACAGTAGTACCGTCTTTAAAGACGAGACGAGACATCCTTCCTTCTGGCGATGGCACAGTGGAACTCTCAATGAAAGCACCAATGCCTGTGTCAAAAACGGTGGATCTCGGGTAGGGGGTCCCGAACTGTGCGTCTAGGCGGATGGTAACAGGAGACAAGGGACACGATGTTTTTACCCAGGTTCGGGCCCTCTCAATGGAGGTAAAGCCCTACTCTTGCTTGATTAATATTGATGATATGGGTAGTACAAGAGTAGATCTACCACGAGATCAGAGAGGCTAAACCCTAGAAGCTAGCCTATAGTATGATTGTTGTTATTGTGTCCTACAGACTAAACCCTCTAGTTTATATAGACACGGGAGGGGGCTAGGGTTACACAGAGTCGGTTACAAGGAAGGAGATCTACATATCCGTACTGCCAAGCTTGCCTTCCACGCCAAGGAGAGTCCCATCCGGACACGGGACGAAGTCTTCAATCTTGTATCTTCATAGTCCAACAGTCCGGCCAAAGGTTATAGTCCGGCTGTCCGGATACCCCCTAATCCAGGAGTCCCTCACTCGTCGTAAGGGGTTACGCCGATGCTAGTTTCCAAACCGACAGAGATGATTATCAATCATAGTCCAGATTCGTGTACGTCATGAACGGAGGAGCAGTGAGTTGGATGAGTTCCAAGCAAGATACGGGTGCCGATTCTACTACAGATGCCGAATACATTCCAGCTTGTGAAGCTGCAAAGGAAGGTGTTTGGATCCGGAACTTTCTGGATGATCTTGGTATTTTCCCAGCCTGGGTAAAACCATTGGACCTTTATTGTGATAATTCTGGTGCCATCTCACAAGCCAAGGAGCCGAGGAATCATCACAAGGTCAGACACATAGATCGGAAATATCACCTGATACGAACGATTGTAAAGAGTGGTGATGTAGAGTTATGCAAAATTCACACGGATTCAAATGTTGCGTATCCGTTGACTAAGCCGCTTCCACAACCCAAGCATGAGGGGCACGTTAGAGCTATGGGCATTCGATGTCTATTTGATTGACTCTAGTGCAAGTGGGAGACTGTTGGGGATATGCCCTAGAGGCAATCATGTATGATGATATTTCCTATCTGTTTATGAATAAAGATAGTCCTTGGACATTATCAATGGTGTGTATCAGCAAGTACGTTACTAGTTTGTGGGACTATGCATTGTATGATGACTGTCCTAAAAGGTCCCTAGTCGAAAGGGTTGTGTGGATGCGCAACCAACTAGACTAGCATATGACACGGTCGATGGCTTGGTCTCACTAGCCATGGAGCATTAGATGCTATCCGGATAATATGGACTTGGAAGGATCTGGTCGGATTCGACGTAGTCGGATCCGAGTCGAGATAAGGTCCAAGTCGGACAGACCCAACTATGAGACACATCGATATGTCATCTGTGAGTCTCTAGTACAACATATGTTGTATGTCCTAAGACCTGAGCTGACGCATTTACTCGGCACGTACTCGGATTTTTGGGGAGCGCACTCACGCGACTGCTGGCAGCGACAACTTCGCCAATGACGACTTCTTCCCCGACTTCGGCATCCTTATCCTCAACGACATGGCCGACAACCTCAACGCCAGCGGTGCTGCTCATGCTGCACCGTATGTGATGCTATCCTTCTTGTTCGAGATCGTGGTAGAATTCATATTTCTAGTATGTGCCCTAGATATGATATGTTCATCTACTATGCTAGTTCGCATGATTAGTTTAATCTCTGCTAGTGCTATCATGATTTATTTTCTGTTTATTCGGATTAAATCTCGTAGTAATTTGCAAATATTCCCAACACTACATGCTTCTTTTCTCCTGATGATTAATATATGTTGATGACCTTTGGTCGAGTAGGATACTGACCTCCTTCACTGTCACTCTCAAATAATACTCCTGTTTTTGTATATGTGTTAAGACGAGAGTTGTTCAACAGAAATCCTATTTTTATCTCAGGCAGTTGTTCCAAAATCACATTTTTCACTTTCAGTAACAATACCATGTGGTGATTTATAATCTTCAAGTTTGTGTCGAGCGTTGGGTAGACCAATGAGTACAACTCCTACTTCCGGGTGTTATGATCGCACGTATTTGCATCATGAACGCATAATACCTGTCACATCCCTAGCTGCTGGTAGTGCTCTGGGTTAGCTCATGTGTGCATCATGTTTAAATTCTGAAAATTTGAATTGAGGGAATTTTGGAAGCCTCAAAAACTTAAATAAAAGAGGGGCAAAAACCCTAGAAATCTCATTCATTGCTCCAAAATGCTCTCCTTAAATGTTTGATAATTTTGGTAAGGGTTCTGGTCGCAACCAAAAATATTGAACATTTTTAAGGAATTATTTTTGGGACTTTGGATTTAATTCATTAGCTATTTGAATTTGAGTTATATTCATATAATTAGAATATAATTTCAAATACCCCTGAAATATTTTATAAGCTTTTGGAAAAGTCCATCTAGCAATATAAAATATTCAGAGGAGCTTTGGCATTGTTTGAATTATTTTTAAATTCAAAACAGTCGCAAAAGAATTAAATAAAAATAAAACAAACAGAACAGAAATAAATGGAAAGGGAGAGAAGGTCACCTGGGCCACTTACCTGGCGCCACTTACCTGGCCCAGCTCCCCCAGCCGGCCCAGCCCACCGCTACCCCCTTCCTGTCGCCTTCCTCCTCGCGCCAGTAGGCAGAGGAGGGACACGGCGTGCGCGCCCGAGCTCGCCACGCCACCACCCTGCTCGTCTGCATCGCCTGGCCACCACGACGCCGCGCGTCATCTCCTCGGCGCAGCCCCGACCCCCTGGACCCCCTCGCTCTCTCCCTCTCCCTTGTTTATCTCCTTTGCTTCCTCTCTCTCTCATTCGCCCGAGCGCAGCCGCAGCCGCGCCACCGTAACGCCGCGGCCACCGTCTCCCCCTCGACCCCTCGCTGTGCTTGCGAGCTCCGCCTCGACCCCCTCTTCCTCCCCACCGATCCACGGCTCTCCGGAAGCCCTGCATCACCGCCCACATCGCCGTTCCCCTCCTCGGCCACCGGAGATCGTCGCCGTCGATTCGCTGCACTCCGGCCGCCCTCGAGCCCACTGACCCTCCAAACGGACTCACGGTGAGCCCCCGAGTCGTCTTCCCCTTCTCCCCTGGTCTCTTTCGACCTCTAGGCCATAGCCCCGTCTTGGCCGAGAACTCCACGCCGCCGGCGATGTCGCCGCCGTAGCCACCGTTGCCTAGAGCTGCAACCGAGCACGCGGCCGTGCTCAGTGCAACCCCAGGAGGTCGTAACACCCCCCTTTGCCTCCTGCCGAGCTCCCTAACACCGACTCCGAGCTCGCCCGAGCTCCGGCCGCCGCCGAGGTCGACGCCGTGCTCAACTCCGGCCACCTCGCGGCCTCCCGTCCGTTCCTTTGGATGCGGAGGAGCAAGAGCTTCTCCCTAGTGCCCTCAGCGCGCCAAACCACCGCTCGTAGCGCCAAACCCGCCACCACCCGAACTCCGGCCGCCGCCGTCGTCATGATTGCCGTCGCCTCCGGCCACCCTAGCTTCTCCCGTTGGCCCTATTAGATGCGCGCGAGCCTGGGCATCCCGTAGAGCCCCTCCGCCGCTCTTTTGGTCATCGGAGGGCGAATCCCGACGCTCTCCGCCGTCCCTGGCCTCGCCGGCGACGAGTCGCGGGTCAACTCCGGCGAGTTGACCCAGGTTTGACCTTCCCCGTGTGTCACTGACGTGTGGGCCACCCCCCCTGACATTTTAGTTAGTATTAGTTTAACACTAATTAACCTAGGTTAGTTAGCTGATTAGTCGCTGACCAGTGGGCCCCGGCCCCACAAACAGTTTAGTTAGAATTAACTTAAGGCTAATTAACTTGGTTAATTAGTTGTGTCACTGACCAGTGGACCCCACTGGTCAGGTTTGACCTGAAACTGCCCCGTTGACCTGATGACGTCAAGGTGATGTCATGCTGACGCACTAAATGATTTTTTGGATTTAAAATAAATCAGAAAATCCAGAAAATTGTATAAACTTCTAAAATTCATAGAAAATCAACCGTAACTCCAAATTAAATAATTTATATATGAAAAATTATCAGAAAAATTCAAGGAATCCATCTGTACCATTTTCATGCATGTTAGAACAACTTATAGCTGCTGTTTAGCACAAATCAATTAAATGACATTTAAATAATCACATATGGAGTTTGAATTTGAATCTTATATTCAAACCAACTTCATTTAATCTGTTGCTAGTTGCATTAGCTCAAAACACATTCATATTGCCATGTCATGAGCATGCATCATATTGTGCATTGCATTGATTGTATTTCTTCTTTGTTGTCGGTATCTGTTCCCTCCCGGTAGAGGATGTTCCGGCGATGTGATCGATGACACCGATGAAGAACTATATTATCTTCAGAAGTGCCAGGCAAGCAAAACCCCCTTGTTCATTCCGATACAATCCTACTCTCTCGCTCCTGCTCTCTTTTACTGCATTAGGACAACATCGATTCATCTGTTACTTGCTGCGGTAGCTGAACCCCTTTATCCTTTGCATGACCTGTCATTGCCACAGTAAATAGATGAAACCCACTAGCATGAGTAGGAGTTGTTTGAGCCCTGTTGTGCCTACTCATTCATGCTTGTTTGTCATGCCTGCTACTGCTTAGAGTTGAGTCAGGTCTGATTCATCGGGTATAAATCAGAGGTGTGTGAACATGTCCTACTGTGTGTGAGCTAAGTGTGTGAACACGATTTGGTAAAAGGTGTCGGTGAGAGGCCATGTAGGAGCACATGGTGGGTTGTCTCATTGAAGCCGTCCTCAGGAACTGAGTTTTGTGTTTGTGATCCATGACTCAGCTACTACCATACATTGGGCCCTGAAATATGACCCCGCTCGACTTCTTAATCACCCTTGTCCTCTGTCCAGGAGTTGCAAGTAGTTTCTGGTGTTTGTAGTATGCTGGAGGCCGTGGACAGTGCTGACCGTAGGGGTGGGCTGTGATGCGGTAGGCACGTGGCCGGGTATACCGGGCGCCCGTTTGGTGTCACGGAACCCTGTTCACATCGTTTGGGGCTGTGAGCGAAACTCCGGCCGGATCTCCTCATGGATGGAACCCGAATAGGCGATAAACCTGGACTAGAGACTTGAGTGTTTAGGTAGGTCGTGGTCTACACCCACGTCGGCTTTCGCTTGAAGTCTGCCGAGCACATGTCGTGTGCAGACGCTAAGTGGTGGAAACATGTATGAAGAAGTACACCCCTGCAGGGTTAACATCATCTATTCGAATAGCCGTGTCCGCGGTAAAGGACTTCTGGGTTGCTTATATCAGTTCATAGACAAGTGAAAGTGGATACTCTAAAATACGCAAGATAAGCGTGAGTGCTATGGATGGCGTTCTCGTAGGGAGACGGGAGCGGATCCATAGTGGTGTATTGATATGGTGAATATGTGGACTCGTGTGCGCCACCTCAAAAGAGTTACTTGCAGTCGTAGTTCAGAATAGCCACCGAGTCAAAGCTGGCTTGCTGCAGTTAAACCCCACCATCCCTTTGTTGATAATGATGCATATGTAGTTAGTTCTGATGTAAGTCTTGCTGGGTACATTTGTACTCACGTTTGCCTATTTTATGTTTTTGCAGAGAGACTTCGGTCTCACTAGTAGTTTCGCATGGACTTCGACGTTTAGCTTGTTACCTCAGCTACGATCTTGAGCCCTCGGCAGTATCTGGTAGATAGTCAGGCTTCTCATGCCTTTTTCATTTATAGATGTCTGTACTCAGACATGATAGTTTCCGCTTGTGCTTTGATTTGTATGCTCTGAATGTTGGGTCGTGAGACCCCTGTTTGTAATATCTCGCTCCTCGGAGCCTATTGATAAATACCTGAGTTATAGAGTCATGTTGTGATGCCATGTTGTATTTGCACATATCGAGCATATTGTGTGTATGTTATTGAAATGCTTGGTATGTGTGGGATCTGACCATCTAGTTGTTTATCCTTAGTAGCCTCCCTTACCGGGAAATATCTCCTAGTGATTCCACTGAGCCATGGTAGCTTGCTGCTGCTCCGGAACACTTAGGCTGGCCGGCATGTGTCCTTCTTCGTTCCTGTGTCTGTCCCTTCGGGGAAATGTCACGCGATGAATACCGGAGTCCTGTTAGCCCGCTACAGCCCGGTTCACCGGAGTCCTGCTAGCCCAGTGCTACAGCCTGGATTCACTCGCTGATGACCGACACGTTCGATGTTGGGTCATGGATGCCTGTCCCTGTAAGTTTGTGCCACTTTGGGTTTACGACTAGCCATGTCAGCCCGGGCTCCTTATCATATGGATGCTAGCGACACCGTCATATACGTGTGCCAAAAGGCGCAAACGGTCCCGGGCTAAGGTAAGGCGACACCCGTGGGAATACCGTGCGTGAGGCCGCAAAGTGATATGAGGTGTTACATGCTAGATCGATGTGGCATTGAGTCGGGGTCCTGACAGCGTTGGTATCAGAGCTTGACTGCCTGTAGGATTACCAAGCCAAACTGGTCGAAGTTGAGTCTAGATATTCTTTAGTTATGTAAGGGAATTGATTGTGGGATGGAACGTAAGGCTCTTTTTACTCCTTATACCTCATGGCCTTCTGATCTGAGTCATCATCTTCTCTTCTACGGGGATTAAGAACTAGGTTTTCTCTTCTTTCTATCAGGATCACGTGTTACTAATCCGTAGACTTATAAGATTGTTGGATTTAAGTCTCAGTTCAGTTCCTACTACTTCCCTATGTTAATTGTTGATCTCGAAACCTTGATATTATGCTTCTGAGTGGTTATGCCACCATTTTTGTGAATGTCTCAAATCTTTTCTGAGCATTTACAGCCGTTATGCTGTCCGAGTCATTCCAGGTTTCTAAATAGTCTGATGCATTTGCAAAATCCTTTCCCTCTGGTTTCGATGTTCCTTTATGCCAGCTCAATCACACTAATTGTTGAGTTGAGGTATTCTATTGCCTTGACATTATGTTGGAGTTACTATTATGACCCTAGGTGTCTCAGGGGATCATCTAGTAGTCTAGCCATGATTTATGTTCCAGTGTGATGACTCTGGCCGTCATTATCGAAAGCATCCCGTGAGGCCATTTAGTAGTAGGTATTCTATCCCTGGGTTTTGAACCCGAGATTCACCCTACTTGCTTCATGTTGATAGTTTTGCTCGTTCCTTTAGGTTATTAGTAACCTTTGCGATAGTCCTTGAAGTCCGTGGTATCTTCTTCTTCCAAATACCATGAACTACTTATGGCAGAAGTTCCTCGTTGAACTGAAATATCACAACAGGATTATTCTTGAGGAGTTCTCCATTCATAAATCGTGACTCTGCCAGTTCTACCTTTCTGCATGGGTTATCCGGAAGAAATATGTTGAACTTGGTTCAACATACTAATCTATGCATCCACAACTCAGAAAATTATATGTTCCTTTGAGTTGTTCTCTTTAGTTGCATTCTGACCCTCGTCTATCAATTGATAGTCAAGAGTATGCGTGCGTTCGTTTATCGATGTCTATTACTCTTGTGGTCCGTCAAGCCATTCTATCGCAGAATGACTAGGAGAAACAAACTCCAGTACCTCATCCATATCTAGGATTGGGTCAAAGTAGTTGTATTCCGCAGATCAAATGCCAATCCAGCTTTTGATTCTGTTCTACCCTGAAGTATTACCGTCTTTATGTCAGGATTTTCATGAGGATTGCACCGGCTCTTGTGAATTCTTGATGTAGTGATACTTCTCGCCATCAATATTCATCCCTCGGTTCCGTGTTGTCGCAACCGGAATGCCGACAAGTGAATCGTGATGTGTGAATTCAATACTCCTAGCAACCTTGTTGCTTGGTAGTTAATGGATAATAATTTCATTCTTAGCGTGTTGGTTTTTGAATCATCCTTCTAAGACTGATCGTGCTACCTAGTCCTTGTTCTCGGTGCACTCCTCGATCGATGAGTTAGGATTATTTCAAATCCTTGCTCTATTGATCATATCGTCTTGCCCTGAAAAGCAAGATTGTTCTCGAGCTTAGTAACATACCGGTGGTGCGTGATTTTCCGAAGATCTTCTCGGAAGTATTACCAGGTTGTCACCTGACCGCTGTGTTGAGCTCGTGATCAAGTTGGTTTCTTGTGAACCACCCTCTCTCCAAGAATCGGTGTTAGATATCCCTGAGCTAGTTGGTTAAGCTAGACAACAACTTGGAGAATTGGAAGATAAAAGCTTGCCTGACTTAGTTCGTTCCAAAGGGATATTCTTGTGTAGTGTGTGTTGAAGAAAGATGATATCTTCATCGGTTGGTCCCTGTGATCAGTTGCTGGACCTATTGTCTTATCAATCCTTTGATTGGAGTATGGGCTATCATCCAATCAGACCAGAACCAACGATATTCGTAATGTTGTCTTACTCGTGGTTGATCCCTCGAGCATACACCATTATATCTTTTGGGTCTGACCAATGCTATCACTTGTTCACTTAACTATGGAATTCCTTTTAAAAGGAAACCCAGATGAATTGTTGTTGTGCCCATTGACAACATCCTTGTCTTCTCCATAATTTTCCTGAACATTAAGCTAGTGTTGGAAACTTTTTGAAAGCATTTGTTCATGCTAGCTCATGAAGCATATGTTCGGATGTAAGAAGTGACTTCCTCTAGTTCATGTGCATTTGATGCAAGTTGCCGCCGTGGACTCGAAAAAGTCAATGTTGCTTCCTCTGGAATCATCGCAAGTCAGTCATGCAAACGTGCGAAGTATTCTGTGGTCTGGAGACTTGCAACCTGCATTCCATATGTGTATCCTAGCACACCAAGCCACTGACTGATTTGTTCAAGGAGAAGGAGTATCTTCATAAGAGCTAATCCGGACTTATGAAAGAACTTCGATATCCTCGCTGATGGTTCCCAACCAGAACTCGGTAGTGTTTTATTGTAAGACTACCATGTGGGCATGCTTGTCTGGGACAACGTGTTCACATGTTTGTAGCAGAACCAGCTCATGTTTTGGAGCTTGCTATCGTAGTTCATCTCCCGAGAATCCCGCAACGTCATCTCGTCGATTTGTGTTGCAAACTTTCATTCTTCTTCCTAGACTCGATGAGTCTGAAATATCCTGACACCAACCAGATCTGAATCTCAGGCAGATATGATGGTTGGAACATTTCCCCAAGAACTATAATATTGGTTCCTCGATAACTGGTAAAGTGGATGTCGTGGCCAGCACCACCCAGCCGAAAGACCTATTATTGTAGTATCTTGATTAAAGAAGTTGGCCACCTCCCCATAAGGATTTCGTAGGATTTACCTCAGTAACTGTTCCTTATGGATTCTGTTGCTCCCGAAGTCCGACCTTTACTTGATGTTCTAGATATCAAACCATATCTATGAATGGGATACGCTGGTACATCATGCAGAACATTAGAAGCGGAGTGCTAAATGTTTCTCGGTCGATCATCCAGATTTTGTCCCCTTGGTATCGCTAAGGTGAAATCTAAGAAAGTGTTATCTTCCTTTGCATCTGCATTGTCCATTGCTACTCATCATGGTAGTATGTTGTGTTGTCAGCACCTTTGACACGGATGTTGATAAAACCTTGATGAATATGGAAATGCTCAAGTTCTTGAGAGCACGCACAAGCGCTATGAGTTATCATCGGCACTAACTGGGTTTGCTCTCAGTTCCCTCGGCAATGCTATGATCTATTCAAACAGTGAATTCACTCTCTATTGTTGGGTTCTTCCCCAGTTACCAGAATCATTCCCAGCATTTGCATTTTGTTCCCAGCTTGCACCGCCAATGTGCTATTCTACCGCGGGTCTCTTCCATCTCCGGTGATAAGGAAATTCATCCATTACGTTGTCTTCAACAAGGTAATCCACATCATCCAAGTCCGAGTATGCCATTCTACCGACCCCCGCCAATTGATTGCTGTGATTTGCCTTAGGCTGATATAGAGAGTCTCAATGATCTCTATATCAAAGGTAATTCTTTTTGCCACTTAAGATAATAATCTACGAATCACCCTCCTCCAGGATGTTTCGTCGTGGTATCATGGCAACTCAACTCCTCGCTACGTTGACAATCGTTTACCACCTTCTTAGGTGTGGAATTGTTGTCTACCCAGTGAACCCTCGTCACCTGCTCCACTCCATCCCTTTAGAGGTATGCTTCGTCTCTCAGCTCGAGAAATGTTGCTATGTCACATTCCGGGAGTTAATCCTGAGTTGTTCGACCTTCGAGAAGACCGATCCTTCCAGAGTTTTCCTTTCCTCTTCTTGTCATGATTAGCTGGAGTTCTCAGAGCAAGACGACAAGGCAATGATGGTGATCGACTCAACGTTCCTATGAAGTGCAACCTGGATCGTGAAGATTGTACTAGTTGCGTTCCCCCTTCACCTTACCCTACGCTTGAATCTCGGGACGAGATTCTTGTTTAGTGGGGGTGAGTTGTCACATCCCTAGCTGCTGGTAGTGCTCTGGGCTAGCTCATGTGTGCATCATGTTTAAATTCTGAAAATTTGAATTGAGGGAATTTTGGAAGCCTCAAAAACTTAAATAAAAGAGGGGCAAAAACCCTAGAAATCTCATTCATTGCTCCAAAATGCTCTCCTTAAATGTTTGATAATTTTGGTAAGGGTTCTGGTCCCAACCAAAAATATTGAACATTTTTAAGGAATTATTTTTGGGACTTTGGATTTAATTCATTAGCTATTTGAATTTGAGTTATATTCATATAATTAGAATATAATTTCAAATACCCCTGAAATATTTTATAAGCTTTTGGAAAAGTCCATCTAGCAATATAAAATATTCAGAGGAGCTTTGGCATTGTTTGAATTATTTTTAAATTCAAAACAGTGGCAAAAGAATTAAATAAAAATAAAACAAACAGAACAGAAATAAATGGAAAGGGAGAGAAGGTCACCTGGGCCACTTACCTGGCGCCACTTACCTGGCCCAGCTCCCCCAGCCGGCCCAGCCCACCGCTACCCCCTTCCTGTCGCCTTCCTCCTCGCGCTAGTAGGCAGAGGAGGGACACGGCGCGCGCGCCCGAGCTCGCCACGCCACCACCCTGCTCGTCTGCATCGCCTGGCCACCGCGACGCCGCGCGTCATCTCCTCGGCGCCGCCCCGACCCCCTGGACCCCCTCGCTCTCTCCCTCTCCCTTGTTTCTCTCCTCTGCTTCCTCTCTAGTTTGTGTCGAGCGTTGGGTAGACGAATGAGTACAACTCCTCCTACTCCGTCTTTCCGGGTGTTATGATCACACGTATTTGCATCTAAACACATAATACCCGCACCGTTTTAAATTATTTGAAGTTTTAGGTTTGCCTTGATTCAAACGTTTTTATGGTTCATAGATCCATGAATATTCATGATAAAGTCTACACTATATCAATTATATATGGTATAAAAACATATTTTGTAATGATTTCTTTTTTGCGGAGAAATATTTTATAATGATACTAGCACGCAACGATGCGGCAAGGGTGAAAATACGACATTCATGGCTGGTTGAAAGGTTACAGGTGCAGCCGTGAGACCAAATGGTATATTGCCTTGAATTCGAAGTTTCTGTGGTGAGTGCGGGATGCTGTCTTTGGACTTTGGTTCATCTCCTGCAGCAATTTGTATCTCATGGTACCCCGGGCGCAAATCTAACTTGGTATAGAATGTTGGGCCGTCCAATTCGTCCAGCAGTTTGTCAACAATCGACATGGGAAATTTGTCTTTCACTGTCACTGCCTTCATTTGCGTATTGTCGACGCAAATCGCCAGGTGTTATCTTTCTTGTGCACCAACAACATAGGCAAAGTACGAACCAACCTGTGATTGGATGGTTAAGAGGACAGTGATATCCCTAGCCCATCAGGGTTATCCTAGACTTGACATGGGTGCTCACATTTTTTGTATTTATTTCAGGCCTGCCGACGATGTGCATTCAGTGAAAAAAGATGTTCCATCTACTACGAAGGCGTCTATGGCGACTTCGTCAATCCCAAGATGGTGTGACGGCTCAGTCTCTCATAAGTGCTCACAGAGGTAGGGTGTGCGTGTGTGCGTTCATTGTGGTGAGTGTATGTGCGTATGTATGAGAGTCTATGTATGTAATATGTTAAAACGGCATAGGAAAAGCAAACGGGTTGTGACTGCATTGAATGATCCCTTGTTCTAGCATTGCTCGTACTTGTTTTTTGATTTCATCTTTCTGCTCTGAAGTGTAGCGATAAGGCTTCACCGACATTGCACGCACACCTGCAATAAGTTGATATGATGGTCGTCATCTCGCCGTGGTGGAAGGTCTTGTGTTGTTTGAAAGCATCTATATTTTTGTTGAGAACATGCTGAATTTGAACCAGCAACGTACAATGGCTAGGAACCGGGGGAGGAAGTGGGAGGAGAAGAGGAATAAGCGAGAAGGTGCGACAACCAAGATCACAGAGAGGTTCGAAGACATCATGCCGAAGGAAGAGACACATGCATCAAATGCATTGACGTGAAAGAGGAAAAGAAGACCGAGAGGTTTGACAAGTTCATCATTGTGCAAGAGAAGTTGGTCAAGCTCCAAGAGAAGAAGGTTGATCTCACGACCGCTTTGGAGGATAACAAGATTTTTGACCATGAAGATGTTGGACTTGGATCCTGTTGGGGATATCACTACTGGGCGTAAGCCGGCCTATTTGGGTCGGGTTAACTTCGTCGGTAGTTAAGTATGTTAAAGCCCAAGAAGGCAAATGAGGGCTCAAGGCCCATAGTCGGTTCAAGGCATGTAGCCGTAAACCGGCGTTGGTATTTAAATTGTATTGTAAGTTAGGAATAAGTAGAGACCAAACCGGACACATCTATGAGCCAGTATTGGGACTCTGTGAACCGACGAGCGTCACCCGTGTATATAAGGGGACGACCCGGCGGCGGTTCAAGGACAACAGACAACAACTCGAGACATAGGCGAAGCTTGTTTGCTCCCTGGTCATCAAAACCCCATCAATTCCATCACAACTAGATGTAGGCTTTTACCTTCATCGAAGGGGCCGAACTAGTATAAACTCTCTTGCATCCCTGTGTCCGCTTTAACCCCTTCAAGCTAACCTGTCGCGATGGCTCCACGACTAAGTCCTTTCTCTAGGACATCTGCCGTGACAAAACCACGACAGTTGGTGCCCACCGTGGGTCTATCGCATGATGGTTTCAAGTTCTTGGAGGGCCGCTTCGAAGGACTCGAGGGCTATGCCGTAAGCCGAATGACTAAGAGTCGTCGCGGCAAGCTTTACATCGATGATGCAGGCTGGGGCCCAGAGGCCGGATCAGTTGAGTACGGGTACCGGGTCCCCTTTGGTGACATACACGTTTTCATCGGCAAGATCGGAGAACCGGGCCCTGAGCCGGATATCTGCACCGACCTCGTCGAAACGGCTCAGCGTGCGCGATCTGCCCGGGTTAAACCGGCCATGAAGCGTGCCTTCGTGGGAGTCATCCATGGAGGAGGTCATAAGGATGGATCGGGATCTGGCAGCGAGACCGTCCTTTACTCCGGCGATGAGTCATCAACCGGAGAAACCGAATCTCTATATCAGCTACAAGAGGGCCGGATTGGGGGCTGTTCCAATGGCGACAGTATTCCGGACCCCTCTGATCTGCCCAACCGAGTTGGAATATTCATGGCCGGCACACAAGCAGCGCCTCATTCTTCGACCGCTGTGGCAACAACCTCCGGTTCAGCAGCGGTGATGGCTGCCGGGGCAGGAGGCCCTATGCGCCCGTCGGCTCAAGTTCTATCAGAGCTATTTGATGCATTGGTTATGCTTATGGCGGAAGCTAATCCGGCGGATCAGGACGTCCACAACATGGAGATTGCAAAGGTAAGGGAACAGATCACCCAGGCCAAGGCGAACCTGGCAGCTGAGGATACCGGGATGGCCACAGAGCGGGCCGCTCTAGACGCACAAGCATACAGGCTCATGTTGGACCAGAACGCGTCGCATGAAGTCATGAGGAGGAAGTATGGATCCCATTTGCCTCCGGTTTTCGAGGCCAGAGACCTTTTCAACACCCCGGGAGCAGGAACCAGTAATCCGCTGGAGGGAAACCGGGCGGAAGCTCCTGGGACCGGTTCGCCGGTTCAGCCTCGTCGGATGGATCCGCCTCGTCAAAACACCGTTATACCTCAGGCTGTTTCAACACCTCTGGGTCACTACTCCAACCCAATGGACAATCTCATCGCCGCTGCTGCATGGCTGGAGGCCATTCCAATTGAAGGTGACTCACCGCAGGCGATAGAGACGCGACGGGTCAATGAGCTTCTTAGGACAGCTTTGGAACAACAGGAAGCATACTCGTACAGCCGCGACCGGATCCACTCGACCCCTCGCCCAAGCCGGAGCTATAGCAGGCGTATGGAGGAACAGGTAGTGTCAAGTAATGAACGACGTGGAGCACCCCGCGGCAACAACCCGGCGGGTGGTGCTGATGATGCTCAGGAAGTGGTGGACCGGGCCCGAGCACGCAGGGAGGCCGAGTTAGCCGCACAATATCAGGCTCGGCAGCTTACGCCGGTTCATCCAACTATTTCGGTTGAACCCGGTGTTACTTCTAGCTCTTTGGGGGTGCCTTGCCTTGTCCCGCTTTAAGCAATGTGCGCCTACCCAAGGATTTCAAGGGCCCGCGCAAGGTACCAAATTACATGGCGGATCAACCCCCAGAGACATGGGTGGAGAGCTATGAGATGGCCATGGAGATGCGGGATGTGGATGATGCGGCATGTGTGAAATACTTCACCATGATGCTTGAAGGAACGGCCCGCACTTGGTTAAAAAGCTTACCGGCCAATTCTATCAGTTCATGGGCCCAATTACGAGCCCGGTTTATCAATAATTTCAAGGATACATGTAAGAAGCCCATGTTGATAGTAGACTTAGCTGCCTGTGTCCAGGAGGAAGGAGAATCGACGACTCATTGGGTGCGCTGGGTCTCACAAGTGTTGCATTCATCAGACCGCATAAACGCTGACACCGCAGTCTTAACCCTAGAAGGCAACTGCCGGTTTGGGCCCCTAAAGCTGAAGTTGGGACGGATGAAGCGCCATTGCACTGACATGGGGACCCTCATGGCTGCTTTGGTAAAGTATGCTGATTCTGATAGAACCAAGGATCCCGAATCTGATGATGACAAGGCAGGGAAGGGAAAGAGGAAGAGCAACTCCAAAGGTCAGCAGCATCACTAGGCATGCAATGGTGGTGGAGGGAAGCGTAAAGCAGATGGTAACATGGACTTTGTGGCTAATACCAACGCGTAGGACAATGGCCAGCGACGCAAGGGTAAACCGAAAAATAAAGTGGGGCACCCAACCCTAACCCGGATCGCCTAAATTATCTACTGAGCCAGCCCTGTCCAAGACATGGGACGAAGGAGGTGCCAGCAAACCACCTTTGGAAGGATTGCTTTATTATGCAGGAGTTCAAGAATTCTAATGCTTTCCGGTATGATCACGGCTCCGGCGATGGCTCAGGATCCGGGCCGGGTTACGGTGGAGGAAATTCCGGTTCAAGATTTAATGGTAATCCAGGCGGACATAACAATCAAAATAATCAGAACAACCATGGTGGTTATAACAAGCAGCAGCAACAGTCAGGTTACCAGAGCAACCCAAAGCAGTTGAATAGTGGGCAGTACCTTGTCTTCACCACTAGCTCGGACAAGCGAGACCGGAAGGTTCAGAGGTGGGCAGTCAACTCTGTTGAACCGGTCGTGCCCCGTTATCTACGCTGGTCTGAACAGCCAATCATATGGAGCAGAGAGGATCACCCTCCCCAGGTTGATAATCCAGGTCAGTTAGTTCTGGTGGTGGCACCTCAGGTGGGAGGTTACAAGTTCACCAAAGTGGTCATGGATGGAGGGAGCAGCATTAATATCATATACTATGAGACCTTCCATCGTATGGGACTAACAGATAAAAATCTCAAACCGTCTAATACGGTGTTCCATGGTGTAGTACCTGGCAAGTCAGCATATCCTGTTGGTAAGATAGCTCTAGAAGTGGCCTTTGGAGATGATCATGATTCCAGGTCGGGGACATTGATGTTTGAAGTGGTGAAAATCAAAAGTCCATATCATGCCCTGTTTGGGCGATCGGCCTACGCCAAGTTTATGGCACGACCCTGTTATGTGTATTTGCAGCTCAAGATGCCGGGTTACAAGGGGACAATAACAGTTCACGGAAGCCGTAAAATCGCTTTGGAGTGCGAGGAAGGAGATGCGGCTTACGCAGAGTCGGTTTGTGCCACCAAGGAGCTGAAGTATTATAAGGACAGTGTTGATCCGGCGGACATGACTCCATTAAAAAAGCCAACTACGGAGCATGATCCGGCCCTGAAGTTCAAATCGGCAGCAGAAACTAAGCTTGTTGACTTTGTACCTGGCGATTCGTCCAAGCAGTTCAGCATCAGTGCCAACTTGGATCCAAAATAGGAAAGCGCGCTCATCGAGTTCATCCGTGAGAATCGGGACATTTTTGCATGGAAGCCCTCTGACATGCCAGGTGTACCGAGGCAACTCGCTGAGCACACCCTTAATGTGGATCCTAAATACAAACCGGTGAAATAGTTCCTCCGCCGGTTTAACGAAGAAAGACGCAAGGCGATTGGAGAAGAGGTAGCCAGGCTCTTAGCAGCTGGTTTTATTGTTGAAGTTTTTCACCCTGAGTGGCTTGCCAATCCGGTGCTAGTCCTTAAGAAAAACGACACCTGGCGCATGTGTGTGGATTACACAGATCTTAATAAGGCTTGTCCAGCAGATCCTTTTGCCCTCCCCAATATTGATCAAATCATTGATGCTACGGCGGGTTGCGAGCGTTTAAGTTTTTTGGATGCATATTCTGGCTATCATCAGATCGAAATGGCAGTTAAGGACTAGGAGAAGACGGCATTCATAACTCCCTTTGGAGCCTTCTGCTATGTGTCTATGCCCTTTGGGCTCAAAAGTGCCCAGGCAACTTATCAACGGTGTGTACAAAATTGTCTTCACAAGCAGATTGGCCGTAATGTACAAGCTTACATGGATGATATCGTGGTTAAGTCCAGGGAGAAGGAGACTCTGGTTGACGATTTGAAGGAAACCTTTGATAACCTAAGGACATACGAGATGATGCTTAATCCGGACAAGTGTGTCTTTGGTGTACCGGCGGGCAAGTTATTGGGTTTTCTAGTGTCCAACAAGGGAATTGAGGCTAATCCAGAGAAGATCACAGCCATCACCTCCCTGGCCAAACCGAAGTGTATCAATGATGTTCAACGCCTGGCAGGCCGGATTGCCGCGTTAAGCCGGTTTATCAGCCGCCTTGGTGAGAAGGCAATCCCTTTGTATCAGATGTTGAAGAAGACGGATCAGTTCGTCTGGAGTTCTGCTGCTGATGAAGCATTTGAGGACTTAAAGCGGCAATTGGCCAATCCGCCTGTGCTCGCCGCTCCCATTGACAAGGAGCCGTTACTGCTATATGTTGCTGCTAATGCTCGTGTGGTCAGCGTGGCTATTGTGGTGGAGTGAAAGGAGGCAGGTAAGGAGCATCCGGTTCAACGTCCGGTTTATTATATCAGCGAGGTACTCATTGAGTCCAAGCAAAGGTATCCGCATTGGCAGAAGCTGGTGTACGAAGTTTTTATGGCAAGCCGGAAGCTTAAGCAATACTTCCAAGGGCACCCAATTACGATGGTCAGTTCTTCTCCTTTGGGGGATATCATCCAGAACCGGGAAGCGACTGGCCGAATTGCCAAGTGGGCTATAGAGCTTGGGCCGCACGGATTTAAGTATGTGCCTCGGACGGCGGTGAAGTCTCAAGCACTGGTTGATTTCATCAATGATTGGACGGAAATGCAAGTACCTGAGGAAAAACCGGATCAGACATATTGGACCATCCATTTTGACGGATCCAGGCAATTGGAAGGCTCGGGGGCTGGAGTCGTATTAACTTCCCCATGTGGTGATAAGTTTTGTTAAGTTCTCCGCTTAATGTTTCCTTGTACTAACAATGCCTGAGTATGAAGCCTTGCTCCATGGTCTTCGGATGGCTAAGGAGATGAACCTAAGTCTAGTTAAGTGCTTCGGTGACTCAGACCTCGTGGATCAACAAGTGTCTGGCACTTGGGACTCCAAGGACCCACTCATGGCAGCATATTGTCGTGAGGTGGATATTGTTGCAGGTCATTTTAAAGGCTATCAGGTGGACCGCGTGGACCGACGGAAGAATGAAGCGGCGGACGCTTTAAGCCGCCTGGGCTCTCAGCGCAAACAGGTCCCGCCCAATGTTTTTCTGGATGTGTTGCACAACCCATCGGTCAAGCTCCCTGGTGAAGCGGATTTGGCTATTCCTGATCCGGAGGCTCAATTGGTGGCAGCTCTTCATGTCATTCCGGATTGGACGCTTCCTTACCTGGCGTACATGAACTGGGGTGAGTTACCAGAGGATGAGATTCTGGCCCGACAGATAGTCCGGCGGTCCAAGTCCATGACTATTGTCAATGGCGAGTTGCATCATTGCAGTATATCAGGGGCGTTTCAATGCTGTGTATCTCCTGAAGAAGGCTGTGAAATTTTACGTGAGATCCACGAAGGAGATTGTGGTCACCATGCCGGTTCAAAATCTTTGGTAGCTAAAGTGTTTCGCCATGGCTTCTATTGGTTAACTGCTCATGCTGATGCAGAGGATCTGGTCAGACGATGTGATGGTTGCCAAAAGTTTTCAAGACGTGCTCATGTGCTGGCTCAAGAATTAAGAATGATTCCAATTACTTGGCTGTTTGCGACTTGGGGGCTAGATATGGTTGGGCCTTTCAAAAGGTCCAAAGATAAGAAGACCCACCTCCTGGTGGCGGTTGACAAGTTCACAAAGTGGGTGGAGGCAGAACCGGTTAGCAAGTGTGATGCGGCCGCGGCGGTTCAGTTTATCAAAAAAGTGATTTTCTGGTTTGGCTTTCCACACAGTATCATCATAGATAATGGTACCAATTTGTCCAAGGGTGCCATGAAGGAGTTCTGCGAACGGGAGCACATCCGGCTTGACGTTTAATCAGTGGCACACCCACAGTCCAATGGTCAAGCAGAAAGGGCTAATCAAGAGATTTTGAGAGGCATCAAGCCCCGGCTTATGGTTCCTTTGCGGAGAACACCGGGTTGTTGGATAGAAGAATTACCATCTGTGTTATGGAGCATCAATACCACACCCAACAAATCAACAGGATACACACCATTCTTCATGGTCTATGGAGAGGAGGCAGTTCTCCCTAGTGATATCCGTCATGATTCACCTCGTGTGACGGCTTATGTTGAAGCGAACAACGAGACAGCACGACAAGATGCTTTGGACCGGTTGGATGAAGAGTGTGACATGGCAGCTGCTCGCTCAGTGATTTACCAACAGGATCTTCGTCGTTATCATAGTCGCCGAGTTAAAACCAGACTGATATACTTAAGCTATCCCCACCTTGGGAGGGACCTTTTGTGGTCAGCAAGAATCTGCACAACGGGTCATACTATCTGATCGATATTCGAGAGCATAAAGACTCACGTACATCAGAGGAAGAGACCAACAGGCCGTGGAACATAGCTCATCTTCGGCCTTACTATACCTGAGCCATTGGCTCCACTTATGTACATATTACGATGATGTATATATTATGATTAAATATAATAAACCGGAACCTCAGCTAAAGCGGGGTATCTGTTCTTTTACATCATGTGTGGTTACACGGAGTTGTTCTAAAGCGGCCTCCGGTTTACCCCTTGAGTTAGCTTTTCAAAAGCATCATGTTATATCACTTGGGAGCTTGGTCGTGTCCGAACCAATGCAATACCTCTTGATAGGCGAGAGCCACCAGATCACTTGGGGACTTGGTCACGTCTGAACCAGTCATGCCTCTTGATCGGCCTAAGGCCACAGAATCACTTGGGTGCTTGGTCGAACCCGAACCATTGCCATGCCACTTGATCGGCATAAATGCCACGATTTCATTTGGGGACCTGGCTGACTTGAACCATAGCTACAGCTATCGGGAGCTTGGTCGTGTCCAACCATGGTAACGCCATCTGATCAGCTCAAATAAGCCTCTTTTTGCAAACGGTTTTGTCATTGCCTTTGCTTCACATTTTTCTTTGAAAGATATTTCTTTCTTTTTATTGCGTTTTTTAAACCGACAAAGTTTTAAGCCAGTTCAAACTATCAATTGACGGAACACGGTCCATTTTAATCCGGGGACTATTTCCTCGGTTTGATTTTTTGTTAACATCCTATTACGGAGTAACACTGTGTTTATTATAACCCAGCATGGTTTACATGGTAACCGGCATCATATATATATACAGGAGCTGCTATCTCCTCCAACAGTGTGGGTTTATAAAACTCTGCTTCAAGATTGGCCAAGCCAACTTCACGTCCACCGATGGCAGGTATTATGTATCTCAAAATTTGGTCATATACTTAAAAATTTCGGATGTTTTGATTTCATGTATGCAGACATCATATTCCGCCTGACGGTACAACCGCGGTGGCACTTTAAGATTTTTATTGCAGAAAGTACTTTGGAAAGTTCATCACCCAAAGGAAGAGCAAGTTGCAGTAATTATGCACGAAGGCATATCAGCATCAAAAGTATTAGCTAGCCTATTACAAGGCAACACGGTGCACACCATAAGATCATTGTTTTTCACAAGGGAGAAGCAGTTTTAAACCGGCTTCCGGTTCAAGCTTGGTCACCAGCCCGGCCTGATGGTTGTGGGTCATCCCACGCCGCTTCAGCTTCAGTTTCTCTACCTAGCGGCTGGAAATCAACAGTTGTCCAGTCGATTCCCATTAATGCTTGAAAGACAGCTTCATCATGGATCAGCAACGACGGATCAATATCGGGAGTGTAAGTGTGCTTACGGATTGGAGGGATAAGATTTTCCGCTTCATGAATTGGTGCAACTACTCGCTTGTTTTGATTGTCATATTGGGCTTGATAATGAGACAAGTCTGCTTCTTCAGCCAATTGACAAGCTAGCGGATGCACCTCCCGGTTTATTGCTCGCAGATCCACTTCACTAAACTCTGACCCGTCTTCCTTCAAGCTGGGATAGCCCTGAGCCGCTTCAATAGGGTCAAAATCCGGCACCCAAGCTTTTGCACGGATTAAGGCATTGATCGCACCGGTTCGAGCAACATATTTCTTCAGCTCTTCAACCCGGGCAGGAAGCACCGACAGTTTCATCAGAGTGTCCTGAATCAAAGTGGGCGTCGGCTTGTTGTGGGATGCAGCACAGATGATTCGTTGTGCACCAGTGTACAGTTGTTCAATCAACGTGTAGGCGGATTTCAATTTCTTCCGCACATCTGACCCCAAGTGACCAATGCGTGTCCCTGAAATATCACCAAGGGTTAACAAACCGATAGCTCCGTAAGACGGCAGAATCAATTGAAAAATCAAACCGGCTTACCAAAGATAGCAGCGGTCATGGCATGCATGTGCCACTTTATGCTGGTCAGTTCATCCACCATCGGTTTTAGTGCAGCCTCGGCGTCTTCTGCTCGTTTGGTTAAAGCGGATTTTTCAGTAGCCCAATCCGCCCGCTCCTTCTTGAAATCCTTCTTAAGCTGTTCCATGACGCTTAAGGCGCTGATCAACTCCTCTTTTGCTTTTGAGGTTTCAGTCTGTTGGGACTTCAGATTTTCTTGGAGATCGGCGATTTGAGTCTCTTTTGTTTTCAGCTCAGCCTGCATACAGACAGTTATAGGATTCAGCAAGCAGTGCAAGAACTGAAGCACCAACCACATAACAAGTTATGCACTTGGTTCTTGGGGGCTAATGCCTATTTGATCGTCATCTTTCAATTGATTACAAAGTCCCAAGCTCAATACAAGTATTCAACTTGGCACTTGGGGGCTGATGGCTATTTGTTCAAAAAAGTTCTAATGCGGAGATATTAATTACTTAAGTCCCGGTTTAACTACACTAAGTTGAACCGGCCCTTGGGGGCTACATCAGCGAATTTCGAGGCATTAAGATTTATATTAGTAAGTCGCGGTTTGAAAGAAGATTACAAACCGGCCCTTGGGGGCTAGGAGAGTCAGCAAGAATTGAAGCATACAAGCAGGAAAGAGCATATGGAAGTTACCTCATATTTATCTTTCATCATGTTAACCAGACCGGCTTCATAGTCACGACTGGTATACAGCCGGTTCAGATAGCCGGAATGGATGTCTTGGGCGTTCAGAGCAGCGTAAGTCACCACATCAACATTCCACTTGCCTTTGCCAAAGGCAGCAAATTCTTCCTTGGCAGTATGTTTAGACAAAGCGACAGGATTGCCTGGCTCTGTGCGACCAATGCCAGTAATGACAACCTCATCATCCTTGGCATCACCGGTTTGAACTGGGGCCGTTGGCTTGTCAGTAGGCTTTGTTGGATTGGTGGATTTCTCAATCCAGATGGGGCTTGTGGGATGGTTGACAGGACTTGAGGTATCAATAGGCCTCTCTTCAGCAATAAGATCGTCATCTCGCTGCGGTGGATCATTGGGTATGTCTTCAGGAATAGATGCTTCAAGATCTGGTGTTTTGCCCGGTTCAGGGATGGCATCCTCCTCGGCCGCTTTATCCAGGCGAGCTTTTTTGCTCGGCCTAGGCTTGGCCCTGAAAGGAATAACAAAGTCAAATGTAGCATATGTTCCAAGGTGATGTACCAGACATATTAAGATAAGTATGGCTTACCCAAGCACCGTTTTGAGCGGTGGCAGCTGAGTAGCCGATGACTCGCCAGAGGATGAGTGGGAAGTAACCTGATAATCGGATTCAGATGGATTAAGAGGTTGACGAAAACAGCCCGCTTTAGGGCAAGCACTGACAAGCAAATTAGAGACCTCTGAACGGCGTTTCTGAACCGGACTGTTTGGTAAACCGGTGGAGGTAACTACCTGGCCGCTGTGCCGGGTTGTACGGCGAGCTTTGTGCTATTGGGTCTTCATAAGAAATTTGGGATCCAAGTAAGCAAGAGGATGAGAAAATTTAACTTTCCGGTTTGCCTGACGGATTTTTAGTGAAGGCAAATGTTCTGAATCGGAAGAGAGAATAATTACCTCTGCAGCATCAGCATGGATGGCTTCGGCATCATCCTGACAAATATCACCATCAATAAGATGCATGAAAAATAAGCCAAGTAAGTCAAGCCCTACCTGAAGGTCCGGATTATCCACATCATCATCAGGGGCCGGATTACAGGATGCAGTGGTTCTTTTCCTGTGGGCAGTCTTCTTCACAGCTTTAGTCTTTTGCCGGGTTGATCTTTCCGGTTTGTCTGGTTTTTCTGGTTTCTCCTGCGGCAGTTTCTTGCTCCAAAACGGATCATTGCCCTGGTTACACAGACACTGATATTAAACAATGACCAGATATATCAATAACAGGTTCAGCAAAAATAAAAATCAAACTCTTACAGCTGGCGGTTTGTTGGTGGCACAGAAGGGAAGCAGGCCAGTTTTAGCACAGATGTGTTTCGGTTCATTCAGCATCTTGTTCACAGCCTCTGTGATTTCTTCATCGGTGAGCTGGATGTTAGCATGTCGCAGTGGGTCATCAACACTGCCAGTATACTCGCACATCAAACCGGAGCGCTGACTAAGGGGTAGTATGCTCCATGATATCCAACAACGAGCGAGATCAACCCCTGTTAAACCGTTGGCCATAAAGGCTCTGAGCTTGGATAGTTGAGGAGCGTATTTGCTTCTCTCCTTGGCAGTCAACCTTTGCGGAAAGGGGTGTGTATTGCTAAGCCGCTCCGGACGAAAGCCAGGCAAAGGATTTTCACCAGCAGGGGAGGTGTCTTTGCAATAGAACCATGTTTGATTCCACTCTTTGGGGTGGCTATGCAGCTTGGCATGAGGGTATGTGACCTCTTTCCTTTTCTGAATCGCCACACCGCCCAATTCCGTATTGGAACCATCGGAAAACTCAGTACGGCGGTTTAGATGGAAACAATCTCTGAACAACTCCACTGTGGGCTCCTCTTGAAAGAACGCCTCACAGAGCACTTGGAAGTGACACATGTTTGTAACAGAGTTGGGACCAGTGTCTTGTGGGTGGAGTTGAAAATCGGCTAAAACGTCCCGGTAAAATTTAGAACCGGGCGGCTTAAAGCCCCGGGCTAAGTGATCTACGAAAACGACGACCTCTCCTTCTTGAGGTGTGGGAGGGCATTCTTTTCCAGGAGCCCTCCAATGGATGGTATCTTTGCTGCCTAAGGCGCCGATCAGGACTAAATCGTCCAGTTGAGCCTCTGTGACGCGAGAAGGAACCCAGTTGCACTCATATACTTGCTTGGCCATGATGAAATCTACAAGGTAGGTGATCCCGGTTCAAGAATGCATTGATTAAGGTACATTGGTATGTGCAATGTTAAACCGGAGACAGATCTATCTAAACCGGAGTTTTATGAAGCAACAACATCTGGCGGTTCAACAAGTGGACTAATGGTATATACCGGTTTGGCAATTTTTTCTACAAAGTTAAACCGCCTGGTCTAAACATTGAAGCAGATGAGTAAGTTTACAGAAACAGATTTCATAAGACTTCTCTACAGCGACGGATCTGAAGCAAGTTCAGAAAATGAGGAAAATATTCAAGTTTCAAAAAAGAACAGTACTGAATCAATGGGCAGATATACATATAGATCTATGGTCCTGAGGCATGAAACTGAAGGCGGATGCTAAAAACTACCGCTACACAGAGTAAGGATTCACAGATGCATCTAGGAGTTATCGTATGAACACGAAACAGGCGATCAACACTAGAAGAACATGAAACCCTAGAGCAGATCTGTGTTGAAAAGAACAGAAGACTTACTGGAGATGAGAAAGACACGGAAGGTTGCCGCGGTGCTCTGGTGCGGCCAAGGTTGATGCAGAGGTTGACGGTGGCGGCGGAGCTCCGAAGCTGGGCGACGCGAGGAAGACGAAACACAAGGGCACGGAGGGGAAAAAGAAATGACCCTTCGGTCCTATTTATAAGGCAAGGGACAGGAGTCAGGCGCGAAAATCAAGGGACCGTGGGTTTGGAAACGAAGATGTCACCTTAATTGTCGCAGACCTATTAAGGTTCTTTATAACAGGTGACATCACGCCGGTTTACGACGACCAGAGAAGATGACATCACGGCGGTTCAACAAATTACAAGAAGATATTGAAGATGAAGATTTTTGCTAAAGGATTGACATGAACATGTTCAAATCAATCTGGGGCCTAATGTAGGGGATATCACTACTGGGCGTAAACCGGCCTATCTGGGCTGGGTTAACTTCGTCAGTAGTTAAGTATGTTAAAGCCCAAGAAGGCAGATGAGGGCTCAAGGCCCATAGTCGGTTCAAGACCTGTAGCCGTAAACCGGCGTTGGTATTTAAATTGTATTGTAAGTTAGGAATAAGTAGAGACCAAACCGTACACATCTATGAGCCGGTATTGGGACTCTGTGAACCGACGGGCATCAGCCGTGTATATAAGGGGACGACCCGGCGGCGGTTCAAGGACAATAGACAACAACTCGAGACATAGGCGAAGCTTGTTTGCTCCCTGGTCATCAAAACCCCATCAATTCCATCACAACTAGACGTAGGCTTTTACCTTCATCGAAGGGGCCGAACTAGTATAAACTCTCTTGCGTCCATGTGTCCGCTTTAACCCCTTCAAGCTAACCCGTCCTGATGGCTCCACAACTAAGTCCTTTCTCTAGGACATCTGCCGTGACAAAACCACGACAGATCCCGATGTGGTGAAGATCGTGCAAGCCTACTATGCTATAATGTTCAAGCGCTTGGCGGCCGATTTGGAGGAGTCTACCATACAGCAAAGGATTTGGCACAGACAGCTGGTTTGGGAGACAAAAAATGAGGTTTTCTGCACGGACAGCCAAACATGCAAGTTTAACATTTGACACATCCGAAGTGTTTTGATTATAATTGCATATATTTGCAATTCATATTAAATTGCTACATTGATCTATATATACGTGTCAAACTAAGGAGGCCGGACCTTGGACAGACATTTGATGCACAAGGTTGGATGGCTAGCTCTATTAGCGTTGTCTGCGGGCACATCCGAATGTGTTGGCAAATATTTAGGATGTCTGTTTTGAGGAACAGGTGTCGAAGATACATGAATGGTTGTAGATCCTGTTATCGAGAGACCAATTGTGCCGTACCGCTTCCCTAAAGAAAATGTACTGTACCACTAGCTACCCATCGCATGCTCCGATATATATGCGTGCCACGCTTCCTGTGCATTGGGTTGGCGTGAGGTGTGTGGTTTGTTGGTTGGGAGTGTGATGAGAGGCTTCCGGGGGCCCGAAAAGGCTCCGTGACGTGATGTCACAATATTGGTGGGGTGATGGCAAACACACCGGAAAAATATGCATTGTATATCATGGTGAAAATGTACATTCCAAAAATGAGTAGTGGTATGGGGTTCAGAGATATACTCCCTCCGTTTCTTTTTACTCTGCATATAAGGTTTGATCAAAGTCAAGCTTTGTAAAGTTTGACTAACTTTATATTAAAAAATATAAACATTGACAATATGAAATCAATATTATCAGATGCACAACAAAATGTATTTTCATACTGTATAGTTTTAGTATTGTAGATGTTCATATTTTTTCATATAAATTTGGTCAAACTTTATGTAGTTTGACTTTGACCAAATCTTATATGTGAAGTAAAAAGAAATGGGGGAGTACATTGCCTCAACCTTGCTCTGCTTGCTGAACGGGCGTGGTGATTAATCGAGAACGTAGATTCTCTTTGTGCTATAGTGCTACGAGAAAGATAGTACCCTTCTGGAGACCCTTTGAATGCAGAGGCGAAAAAGGTAGCTCCTATACACGGCAGAGCATATGTGAAGGGATCAAAACTATCAAAAAAGGTCATATGTTGGCGTGTCTATGATAGTAACAGTATAGACATGTGGAAGGATGAGTGGATCCCTCATGGTCCTTGGAGAAGAACTATAATTGATCCTCGAAGGTGAATGAACATTGTTGCATCATGAACAGTTGGGTGTTTGCCTTAGCATGTGTTAAACGCCGTTGTGCACCAACGTTCAAATGTTTTGATGCTTTGATTTCCCTGCCAAAAAGCGTAAATGTAATTTCCACAGTATACACATTTCATTCTGGCAAACAATGAATTCATACTTTTTTGGGAACACTATAAATGCATACATTATTATTATCTATATACAGGTGTGCATATATAGAGTATTATGCATATCCTGGTGACCACATAAAGGCCTTCCTTGATTACTTGCAATTTTATTGAAACAAATAATTATTTGTTACTCCTTGTGTGGAAAACTACTAATTTAGTACTCTAACTACAAGTACGGATATGCAGTCGATAAAAATACATGATTGCCACCCTTAATTACATTACACCTTTCTTTTTGAGAAGTACTCCATCTATAAAAATATAAGACCGTTTAGTCTTATATTTCTTTACGGAGGGAGTACTTATTACATTCCATCTAAAGCCTCAAACTAAATTGTTTCCAAAAATAGCATGCCCGTTCTTTGCATTATAAACAACCATGCGAAGGCAGGTAGCTCGTCCGGCAACCACTAGCTGAATAATACACATCCCAGCAGTCTGTAACCTTCGCTAGGTCTCTCAGCACTCCCCAAACAAGCTCGCGAAGTCAGGATGAGGCCGTTCTACACGATGCTACTAGCCCTCGCCATTGTGGTGCTCTATTCAGGTATGCATATCCACTCACCGACTCACGTTGGCATATCTACGTGCGTTATTAGTTTCAACTTTTCAAGTAACACAAACTGGAGTAATATATCACTAGTGCAGAACCGGGCAAT